>NW_022437184.1:474314-480425 GCF_009761245.1 Sapajus apella
GGCATCAGCTGGAGGAGAGCCCCGCCCGCGGCATCAGCTGGAGGAGAACCCCGCCCGCAGCATCAGCTGGAGGTGGCTTTCAGCTGTGCCTCTCCTCTGGAAGCCACACTGGGGTTTGCACAGATTGTGGCACCTGGGAAGCGTGGCGACCGCTCTGATGAAGCCTTTGTTTTGTTTTCAGACAATAAATATCTATTTATGGATCTGGAGCAAAAGCTCAGCAAGTACTTGCCAAAAGACTGGTAGAGACAAATGTATCAAGTAAGTCTGGAGTGTCGGGTGGGAGAGGCAGGGCACCACCGTGGGCTGTGCCGGGCCGCGGGGACGCGTGGGGTGGGAGAGGCCACCGGGGTGGGGTGTGCCGGGCCGCAGGGACGCGTGGGGTGGGAGAGGCCACCGGGGTGGGGTGTGCCGGGCCACGGGGACGCGTGGGGTGGGGGAGGGCACTGGGGTGGGGTGTGCTGGGCCTCGGAGATATGTGGGGTGGGAAAGGGTACCACAGCAGCCAGTGCTGGGCCGTTGGGATGTGCAGCCTCGTGTCCATGCACCTGCTCCATCCAGAGGGGCCATTTGCAGGGGGACTGCAATGAGCCCCAAGGGTGCAGGCAAGTGAGCCCACGCCGATCCCACCTTCGCAGATGGTCTTGAACACTGTAGAGTCTGTCTCCACTTAGAGTTTTCTGGTTAGTAAATACCGTGAGTCAGGAGATGTCAGCTGTGGCTGCGGACGCCTGAGCTTCGGCTGGGCATGAAGCAATTCCAGACCCCCACACTGGGAAGACAGGACAGCGGGGGCACCTCTCTGCGGCTCACGCGTTTTCTTATATTTTCCCCACCAGGGAAGCAGGAAATGCAGAGCCCCCTTCGTGGCCTTCCTCCGAGTGCGGCACTACGTGGAAAAGGGAAGGATCGTGAGGTGACCGCACTGACTTGCTTTCCTGGAATGTTGAAAATCTGCCACGTGAACAGAAGTCCTGTGAAGGCCACACAATACATTTGAATTTATACTTAAAAATGAAAATAAATACAAACAACCCACTCTATTGGCTGTTTAGGGGAGCACAGGAATTCTATTTAATTGAAATGCATACAGGCTGTGTCATAAAGTGGCACTTCTTCAAACACGGGACTTGTCCTCTGTAGGGTGGGGATGCCATATGCAGGCTGCGGGTGATGCTTCTGGAGGCCGCTGGGTGGAGGGCTCCTTGGTGGCAGTAAGTCACCTGCGCTCTGCTCCAGGGAGAGTGTGGGCCTGTGCCAAGCTGGCCCTGCAGGGACACAGCTGTGGGTGTCACAAGACAGGAACAAGGTGCCAGGGGCTCAGATCAACCCCAGGAGCTGGCATGGGGAGGGACAAGGCAGGGCCAGAGGGGCTGACAGTCCCCACACTCACTCCCTGCTGCCTTCCAGTGACCCCCGGGCACGGCACCTGTACTACTGCCACCTGAAGGAGCTCATGCTGCGGTCCCAGTGCGCCCACCAGGAGGAGGCCTACTTCCTGCTGGCCACCTGTGCGTTGCAGGCTGACCTGGGCAAGCACCGGGAGCCGACCCACGCCGGAAGGTACTTCGAGCCTCACTCCTACTTCCCACAGTGGTAAGGTTGGAGCCACAGCCTCCCAGCACTGCTAGCCCGGCTCTGTCCACCTCCACTGGGTCCAGGGACTGGGGGACTAGCAGGGGCAGCTGGAGGAAGAGTCAGGGCATGGAAACGGGGCAGCCATCTGTCCTTTCCTCCTCAAGGCCCAAGGGGCCTGCCCATCCCCCAAAGCCAGGCAGTGTGAGAGGACTGGCCGGGAGCAGGCTGGTCTGGATGCCCCGGCCAGCTGTGTGGCCTTGCTCGCGTGGCTTCACCTCTCTGAGCCTTCGGCTGCCTCGCTGTGGAATCTGCCTCCCCAAGTATCCGGTGACCCATAGAAGCCTCTGAGCCTTGGCTTCTTCACCTGTAAGGGAACGAGTGCCGTTCCCGGGAGAAGGGGGCCTGATGGCCATGCGGGTGGGTGGCCGTCACTCCGGGAATGCAGGCCGGTGCCAGTGAACTTGGAGGTTTCTCTCCTTGACGGTTCATCGGAGCGCACCTCTCCTCTGTCCTGGGCACCTTGGGGCCTTCTCCTGTTTGCTCTGAATGGAGATCGCTGAGGCCAGTGTGGGGCCCAGCCAGGCTTCCTCCAGGCACTGTGGACGTCACATATGCTCCTGGCCTCTGGTACACTTCCACCCTCCTTGATTGCGTGTCTCTGAGTATCTGACCCCAGTGTCAGGTGGTGGGCGCAGCTGATCCTCATCAGGCAGGTTCCCAGGAGCCAGGCCTTGTCAGGTGTGGAGTGCCCCTGCAGACGTCTGAGGAGGGCTGGCTGTTGCCATTAGCCCTGGGGGGGGGGGGGCCCAAGCGGGACAGGGAGTCAGACGGGCCAAGAGTAGAGTGGGCACCAAGACTTCATCCCTGGGTCCAGGCTCAGCAGCCAGGGCCTGGCCCTGCCTGCTGATGTCAGCACCAGCTGCAGGAGGCTGGGGAGGCTTCTCAGAGCAGGGAACCGGCAAGGAGGAAAGCAGGCCAGCAGGAGTCTGAGCTCACCTCCCAGCAGGCTGGGGAGGCTTCTTGGAGCAGGGGTCTGGCGAGGAGGAAGGGGGGCCATCGGGGGTCTGAGCTCACCTCCCTGCTCTGTGCTCAGATCATCACCAAGAGGGGGATTGACTACATCCTCCGTCATATACCCGCCCTGCTCCACGAGCACCAGGGCCTGAGCCTCAAGGAGGCCATGCTGCGCTTCATCCAGGAGGCCTGCCAGCTGGAGGACATGCCCATGCACTTCTTCAGGCTGTACAAGGTTGACTGCAGGGCGGCCAGTGACGGGGCTGGACTCTGACTCCAGGCCAGGGATGGATGGAACCCCAGAAGCTGACAGTGGGATCAGAACCCCAGACCAGGGATGGACGGAGCCCCCATGGCTAACAGTGGGAACCAGGACCCCAGGGCAGGTGTGGCCAGAGTCTCCCAAGCTGACAGTGTCACCAGGACCCCAGGGCCGGCTTGGAAGGGCTCTCTTAGGTCATGGCTGATGTTTGTTTAGCCTGATGAAAGGCATGCTTGTGCTGACAGGGTGTTTTGGTCTGATACTGGAGTGAATCAGACTCTAAATGGGCCCGAGCTCAGCCTGCTCCACGGAGGCCTTGGCCCCTGGCCAGACTGAGCACACTCCACCATCAGTGAGACCCAGTACCCCAAGGCCCGGGCCTTGACCTCTGATCTGTGTCCTCTAGGATAAGGAGGAAGCTTGCCCCACCATGATCCTGGGACTGATCCTCAGGGGAGTGCACATCTACCAGGTGACGGGAGGGGCTCCAGACTCACAGAGCCCCTGCTCCTGCCCCCACCCCTTCTCCCTTCCCCATGGGGAGCTGGGCTGTGTAGCCTCCCTGTAGCGATCACGGGCACTGGCTGGCCCTGCCTGGACGCCTGGCCCCTGCTGTCCTGCAGGAGGTGATCCGAGCTTCACAGCTGCTGTACGACTTCCCCTGGCCCCACGTCGGGAAGCTGGCATTTCTCGTAGCTGTCTGGGGGGGGGGCGGTCTCCATGCCCTGGAGAGTGTGGGCCATGCAGCTTCGTCTTCAGGGCATTTCCTGGGCATTTTATCCCCACGAGGTGCAAGTTGCTTCCTACCAGCCTCTCAGTGCCACGAGACCCAACCTCTTCGGGCCATCAGGCTGGCCTGGTCCCATGGGCTCTGCGTCTGGCCCAGCCCTGAAGGCATTGGGTGTTTAGCTGCCAGCTGAGGTCTAGTTGTTATTGCTGGAAAACTGGCTCCCAACTGAGAAAACCAAGGGAGAGAAAATAAGAGCAGGTCATAGAAATGCACCTGCATGGCCTCTGTTCCTCTTGTTCCGACCCCAGAGCTGTCACCAGGGCCACCTGAAGCCCGGGTGACAGGGATGAAAGAGCAGTGACTGTGGGGGCCGCTGGGCAGCAGGCTTGCCCTGGACATCCAGACCCAGGTCTTCTCGTCCCACCCTGGAGCCCCACCCCCCTCACACAGCTGCAGGCACTTCCTTGCCAGGAGGGCCGCGTCCTCCCCAGCAAGGGCAGGGCCGAGCTCGCCCTGAGCAAGGCAACCTGAAAACCTCGGCCTCGTCCCCCTGGGGGCCGTGGCTGACATTGAACATCGTCCTTTCCTGTTGCTAGCGTGGTTTTCAACCTTTGGAGTGGCACTTCTCCTGTGTTCAGGGGAAGAAGCTGGAGATCTGGCCGGATGGGCTGCCCGCGGCGCGGAAGCTGGTTTACTACACGGGCTGCGCCTGGTGCTCGCGGCCCCTGCTGCGCCTGCTGCCACCAGCTCCAGCTCCGCATGCGGCCCGCGCTGCACATGCTGCGGCAGCGGCGGGAGGAGACGGAAGGCGGGGCGGTGTGGGGCGCTGGGCTCCAGGCCGGGCTGTGCATTCTGTCTCCCCTGCGCTGTGTGAGGCCTCCTGGCTCCCGCGCCCTCCAGATGCTCAGGTCAAAGGGCGGGTGGTGCCCCCAGCCCTACCCAGAGTGACATTGTGTAGACGGGGTCGGGGAGGAGGGCGGCTCTCGGAGTCACCTGAGGTTCCACTGCTCCTCCCACCGTGTGCCCACAAAGAGCAAGAAGTGCAGGTTCCAACAAAGCCTGGCTCAGCGTTTACCCACAGGCCCGGTCTCTCTCCCCGTTCCAGGTCCTCACCCAGCCCTGAGCGTACCCAGCCCTGAGCCTGCCTTTCTGCCTCCTGGGCTCTTCCTCCTGCATCAGCAGGGATGGTCCCTCTCCAGCTGCCCTCACTGCGCTCCCCGCTCCCTGCAGAGAAGCAGCACTACCGGGAGTCATACGTCAGTGATGGGCTGGAGCTGGACCTGGACCCATCCAGCAGGGGCTCCCCGGGCAGCGGGGGCAGCAGGGACAGCGGGGACAGCAGCCAGCACTGCCCCCACCACCTCTCACTCCACTCCGCCAACAGCCACGGCAGCTCCCACACATCAGGCATCGAGGCAGACTCCGGCTCAGGTTTTCAATCCAGAGAGATGCTTGTGGACCTGCCCTCAGGGGTCCAGCGGCTCCAGGAGAAGGCGCCGTCCTCCGGCCCCAGGACCAGAGGCAGCCACCCTGGCACACATGATGACAGCCAAGGTGGGCGCAAGGGGGATGCCCAGGCCCAAGGGCAGTGAGTGCGGCCCAGCAGCCCGGCTTGGCTGACCCTGGACCTTGGGCACCCAGCAGCAAAGCCCTGACCTGCCCACTAGGGGCCAGACCGTGAGGGGCGGGGCTGCCTATGACCTGCATCCTGAAAAACGTGCCAGAACCTGCCGGGAAGAACAGAGGAGGCAGGGAGGAGCTGCCTGCAGCCTGTCATACCCAAGTCCCTTGTCCCCAGCAAAGGGGCAGCCACAGGCTGGGAGAGACACAGGAGTAGTGGGTCCTCTGGGTGCAGATGAGCCCAGGTTCTCAAGCTTTCTTGGAAGCCCATCTCAGATCTCCTCCCATTCCTAGGAAGCTTCTGACTCCTAGGAAGCCCACCCTACTCCCAGGGAACCCTTCCCCTCCCAGGAAGCCCCCCCCCCCTCCTAGGAAAACCCCCCCCTCCGAGGAAGTCCTCCCCCCCCCCCCGGAGACCCCCCCCGAACTCCTAGAGACCCCCCAACTCTTAGGAAAACCCCTCACTCCTAGGAAGCCCCGTGGACTCCCAAGAAGCCCCCAACTCTAGGAAGCCTCCTCATTGTTAGCAGCCCCCCACTCCTGGGAAGCCCCCACCTACCAGCTTCCCTCGCATCCGGAAGCCTGGGTTAGACAGGTGTCTTTTTCATTCAGTTGAGTAGGAATGAGAAGACAGAGCCATTCCCAGAGTCTTCTAGGACCGTGTGTCCAGCGGGCCCCGGACGTGGCGTCCTGTCCCAGGGAATGCTTCCTGCTCAGCCCTGTGTGTGAGGCCCTGAAAGCTTCCTTAGCGCCCCAGAAAGGGGACCTCAGCTCTGCTGGTCTCTGAGTGTTCCCATGGCCTTGACAGCAGATGTGATGAGATCATGTGGGACCAGCCCTGGGGCTCAGTCACCCAACGCCACCCAGCATCACCTGCAGTCACCCAGTGCCATACGGCATCACCCAG
>NW_022437184.1:480435-485410 GCF_009761245.1 Sapajus apella
CACCCAGCATCACCTGCAGTCACCCAGTGCCATACGGCATCACCCAGCATCACCCAGGGCCTCCCAACACCACCCAGCATCACCTGCAGTCACCCAACGTCATCCAGGGTCACCCAACATCACCCAGGACCAGGCGTTTCTGTCACTAACCCACCGTGACCACGGTTGCACTTGGAGTGTCTGGTCCACCAGTAAGGGATGGTCGGCCTCCATCTCTGAGGTTTTACTCTAGCTCTGTGGTCTGCAATCCAGCAGGAATCACCGTGCTAATCCCACATCCACACAGTAAGAGCCCGTTTTAGCAGAGGTCAGGGAATGGAGCGAAAGCAGTCACCACACTGAGGGCAAGGGGGCAGTGTGAGCCTTAGGAGAAGCAGCGGCCTAACCTGGGCCCCCAGCTCTGCAGGGGACCGCCCTGGGGGGGCACATCAGGCAGGACCCAGACACCTATGCTCACGGCTGCCTCCTTCCACAGCCGCTTGCCGGGAGCCCTGCGCCCACATCGGGACCAGAGGCCACAGCACTCAGGTTGCATACCAGGTAGGATCCCTGCCACGGGCCAGAAGCCTCGGGCTCTGCTCCTCCACCACCTTGTCCTAGGTCCCCTGCCAGGGGCCCTCGGGGCCTTCCTAGGCCTATCAGAGGGTGCCTCGACTGAGACCCCCAAGATGCAGCAGGCAAGTCAGGGAGCAAGGCTCTCAGGGACTGGGGCAGGTGGGTGGAGGTGGAGGCCTCAGCTCAGGGCCGTGTGAGCCAGCTTGCTGTGGGGACAGATGGGTCCTGCCTGGGCCTGGGGTGGCCAGGCCCTGAATGTCACCAGGCCACTGTAGGCAGGACCCGAACACCTGGGCCCTGTGACCTGCTGTGCAGCAGACTGGCTGCCCCACCCCCTTCTTCCACTGGCTGCCTCCGCCCCCTCCATCCACTGGCTGCCCCACCCCTTCCATCCACTGGCTGCCCCCACCCCTACTTCCACTGGCTGCATCAACCCCCATCCACTGGCTGCCCCACCCCCTCCATCCCTTGGCTGCCCCCACCACTTCTTCCACTGCCTGCCCCCACCCCCTCCATCCACTGGCTGCCCCGCCCCTTATTCTACTGGCTGCCCTGCCGTTTCTTCCACTGGCTGCCCCGCCCCCTCCGTCCACCTCCTCCACCAGGGCCTGGTCCAGTGTGCAGAGCTGCTCCGGGCTCCTCTACTCCCCTAGAGGCCCCAGGCCTTAGGGTCCCCTCAGAGGAGCTGGAGAGGCAGAGCCAGTGTCTCCTGCATACCCAGGTGGAGACTGGTGGGCTCAGGGTTCCCAGCTGGGCTCCGCGTTGCCCTACCCAACTCCCACCCAACACCCTGGGCTCCACCGCAGTAGGGCAAGGTCCTGTCTGGTCAGCTCTGTCCAGAATCCCCCAGGAAAGACAGAGAAAATCAGCTGTGGCTGATTAGTTATCGGATGCTGGATCGAAAGAGGGCAGGGCTGGGCACTGGAGGAGGGAGGGAGGCTGCAGGTTCTGGCAAGCGTGGAACCATCCCAGTGGGGGCGAGCCCAAGCCAGGGTCAGCCACTCCTCAGAAGAGACAGCCACCCAAAGCCACCTGTGCACTGGCCGGGGACTCCAACTCTTGAAAGATGTATTGATGAAAGCTGCCTGCCCCCTGCTGCCAGGCGCCTTGTCCACCTCTGGGGGGCACAGTGGTGTAGATCTGAGGGGCCACGGTGGCCAAGAAGCTCAGGTTGGAGGCGTCACCTAAGGGTGATGATGCTGCCCACTGGATGCCCACCTGGATGGGGCCTCGGACAGTGACAGTTTCCTCCCATGTAAAATAAGAGGCTGGTCTTGATGCCTGAGGTGCCCAGAGCTGGTGTTCAAGGGCCACACTCAGACCTGATCCTAAATTACACAAAGCTCGGAGTCCAGGTCCACTGAGCTACAAGGCAGAAAACGGCCCCGGGAAGGAAGCTGGGCAAGGTGGGGGCCTCCCAAAATGCACCGGAAGAAAATGCCAACCCTCTCTCGAAAGGGCCACAGGCAGGCCTGAGGGATGGACACAGATGTCTCATTAGGGAAACTGAGGCAGCGTGGGCTGCTGCGCTGATGAGAGTCAGGGAAAGGGCTGGCCCCTGGAACCAGCACCCATGAGAGGTCGGCAGGTAGGGCTAGGGCCAGCGTGTGCCGGGGGAGCCCGTCTGGGGCAGGCGGCAATGCACAGCGGTACAGGGCAGGTGTTGGCAGGGAGGGCGGCTCTGTGGCCGCAAGCAGTGTGGCTGCTGTCTGCAGTGGTGGGAGTGGGAGGGGTCTGCAGGTTTCACCCCATGGCCTCTCTCTGCAGATCCAGGAGATGAAAGGCAGGGTCAGTGAGGAGCAGCACAGCCGCAGCCTGGACGATACGCGTGTGCGCCAGCTGGCCCTACACCCAGAGCCCACCTCACCCAGCCACACCTTCCACTGCACCCTGGACCTCAGGCTGGCATCTCCCTGCGAAACCAGGGCCACTCACCCCAGCAACAGGTCCAAGGACTGCCTGGCTCTGAACCTGCTTGGGGAGGCCCCACCCCCACAGGGGTTTGTGGTGTAGGCACCATCCGCCCAGCAGCACCGTCTACACCGCCAGCCTCAGTTGGTTCAGCCACCACCCACCCACTGCCACATGGCCCTTGGCCCTTCCTGCCCACCGGATGCTGCCCCCACCTCCATAGCCAGCAGGCTCCACAGGCTCACCTGGGACAGGTGTGGAACCAGCTCTGACATCAACCTGGGAGGTGACAGACAGTCCCATACCTCACGCCTGCCCGACCAGGAGCTCCTTCTGTTGGGTCTCCAGGGAGCAGGTTCAAGGTCTGGCATGTCCAAAGCCATGGCATTGACCTCAGCCCCTCACCCGTCCTAACCTGGGAGAGGTGACAGCTGGACCCCGACCCTGGAGAGAGAGCTCTGACGTTTATGCCAGCTCCCTGACAGACAGGGCTCCCTAGCTGAGTTCACGGTGTCTGTCGCTGTGCAGGACCCAGGCCCCTTCCAGACCTCGACCCTCCTGCAGTTCCTGCTTGCAAGTGATGGGCCTGCCAGACGGAGGCTCCTCCTGAGACGCAAGCCCAGCACTGTCACCTCAGACCCAGCCCAGACCCTCACCCACCACCCATGTGAGTGACACACAGAAATTAGTCAATGACTGTGCTTTCCCTTCCAAGTAAGACCCCACTGCCCCCAGGCTAAAGCCAACTCTGCTACCATCTCAGCCATGACCCCTTAGGGCCTGCTCTGTTCACAGGTGGCTTCCTTAGGTCATTGCCCTGGGTAGGGTGGGGCTGGTGCAGCCCAGATGGGGAAGGAGAGAGGCTTTGGTGACACATAGGGAGTGGGGAACTGGCTGTGAGTGGCAACTGCTCTGACCGGGATGGGCTCCATGGGTCATGTAGCCTCAGCACCTCAGGCTTTGGAAGGCCTCTGGGGTGGGGTCTCCCCAGGGCTCCGCCTCCTGCACAAGACTCCAGCACACGTGCACAGCTGCTGTCCTCTGCATTTAGAGGAGTGGCCCATGCGTCCCTGCTAGTCTCAACCCAACACAGAGAACTAAGAGGCCACAGTGGTGCCGCCCTGTGCCCTGAACACCACTGTCCCCTTCACTGTCTGTGTGTGAGGAAGACCACGCCGCGCCACCCTTCAACTCACTGGAAACCAGGGTGAGCTTGAGCCCTGTGGCCTGCTGCAGGGCCACGTGCATGGTGGCCACCTCTTTGACGGGTCCATCCTGGGGTCCTCTCCTTTCTGTGAAAGGAATCATGTGCGTGCCCCAGGCATGTGTAATAAAGAACCCGATTGGATGCCTCCTGTTTGAACCCGGGCCAGCCTGGCTGGGCGTCTGGTGAGACACCAGCTGTAACTCACTCATGGCATCAGCCACCAAAGGCTGCTTTCTATAGACAGCCACGAGCCCCACTGCCTCAGAGGACAAGACTGCCCACAGCTCCCGTGCAGTGGGGAAAGGCAGCTGGTGCTGGCTCAGGTGTGGGCGTAGGGGCGCTTCCCAGAGGCCCCTCCCATTAGTACACGACTGACCTGCCCTGGTCCAGCGCAGGGACTGTCTGCTTCCTTCCAAGAAGCTGGGGCAAGATCCCAGACCTGCGGACCATTAGGAAACGTGCACACCAGTGTTGGGGGATGCAGCAGGTGGCATCTGCCATGAAGCAGGGATGAGCCGAGACATACATGCACATGTGCACACACACACACAGGCATACAGGCACACACTTGCACACACACACATATGCACAGACACACACATGCACATGCACATAGGCACACGCACACACACACAGGCAAAGAGGCATACAGGCACACACACACATGCACACACATGCACACACACACATGTGCACACTGCTCACACCCAGGCATCCCCTGCCGGCCAACTTCGCCACACACCACAGACCCCAAGAGCAGCAAAAATCTGGCCAGCCCACACCTAACTTGTGCAAGCGTCACACTGTGGCTGGCCCAGCCCCCTGTGTCCCAGCGGAGGTGACGCAGCCCTGGCCCCTGGCTGACTGGAGAAGCCGCTCCTGCCCCGCTGGGGATTCCTATTTCTGTCCTTCCGCTGGGCCTTGTGGACAGACACGGAGAATTATGCCAGATGTCCGTTAACATCTGGCATGTGGAGAAGACAATTAGAGGCCTGGCTACCCTCAGCCTTGTCCAAGAGGAGATGGCCGGGCAGGCCATACAAAGCTGACTCTGGCCACTGGCTCTGACACACCCGGCCAGGCTCGAACACACCCGGCCAGACCCAGGCAGGCTACCCTGAGGCTTGGGCCACAGCCATGCTCACAGCCCCTCCACACGGCCCCTCCACACCGGCCCCTCCACACGGCCCCTCCACACGGCCCCCTCCACACGGCCCCCTCCACACAGCCCCTCCACACAGGCCCCTCCACACAGGCCCCTCCACACAGCGCCCCCACACAGCCCCTCCACACAGCCCCCCC
>NW_022437184.1:485510-489298 GCF_009761245.1 Sapajus apella
CACACAGCCCCTCCACACAGCCCCCCCACACAGCCCCCCCACACAGCCCCTCCACACAGCCCCTCCACACAGCCCCTCCACACAGCCCCTCCACACAGCCCCTCCACACACAGCTCCTCCACACACAGCCCCTCCACACACAGCTCCCTCCACACAGCCCCCTCCACACAGCCTCCTCCTGCGTCCCCCGACACCTGGAGGGCAGGGCAGAGCTGGACGTGGAAGGCCAGGCTGTGAGGGGCTTCTTCCCGGAGAGAAAGCAGCAGAGATCTGGGCCTTGGGAGGTCCAGGAGGCCAAGTCTTCCTATTGCACAGGTTGAGTTCAAAGGTCTTTTAGGCCATACAGCTATTTTCCAGGAAATTGGACACCGACCAGTAGGGACAGGGGTGTTTTCTAAGAAGGAGGGTGGGGGACAGGGCTGGGGGTGGCCTCATGGACAGGGGCTGTATTGGGGGGGGCAGTCTTGTGGCCCCCAGGTGGCATAAGGCAGGTAGGAGGGGGAGGGGCACAGGGCAAAGCTCCCAATCCCTGTCTTGCCCTGTCAGTGGGAAGGAAAAGAAACCCACCTGTCCCTGTCCCTGCAGACCCCCTAGGAGCAGGCCAAGGACCGCCGGCTGTCACAGCCTCTCATGACCCCCGCCAGGTGGCCAGTCCTGTGGCGGGGACCAGGTCAGAGGTCAAGCTGGCAGGCCCAGACTCGTGAGAACCGCCCAGAGGGCTTGCTCAGGCTGGGTTTCTGGGTCCCCACGGAGTCCGCTGGGACCCGGAACCTGCATTTCCGCCGCCTCCCCCCTCAGCTGCCCCCGGGATCTGGGTCTGCTGGATGGGGTGTGGAAGGCGGTAGATCTTGTTGCTGGGGACACTTGGTCTGGAGGGTGACAGGGTGGCCCTGGGCAGGTGGGGCCGGTTCCTCTGGCCTGTGTTGAAGCATGCGCCCCTCTAGGCCCCGGCCATCAGCCCAGCCTCCCTGGTAGAAATGGAGAATTCCAGGCAGAGCTGGTTCTTCCTCCCGGAGAGCCTGCTCCAGTCACGGTGACCAGGACCTGAGAAGCTCTGCTCTTGGGCTGAGCCCCAGGCAGGAGGAGGCCGGGGTCTCTGGGCTCCCACAGGAGCAGGGGCGCCCAGCCCAGCGCCAGCCCGTCGAGGCTGTGGACTCTGTGGTCCCCAGGTAGGGGACATGTGCCAGAACCACCAGGAAGGCTGAGCTCTGGGACCCTGCCAATGTGCTCACAAAGTTCTGTCATCTCGTAAAACTCGCAGAAGACTTAGCTGTCCGTGTTTGGGGCTGGCGGCCCCTTCCACTAGGTTCAGCATAACACTCCTTTCACCTTGAGGGTCCCTGAGGAGCCGGGGGTGTGTGGGGCCCCCGTAGGGGAGGCTGAGCTGGACATGCACTTGGCTCCATCTGCTGGGAGCCGTTTCGGGGTTCCCAGTCACGGCGTTTCTGCCTGCAGGAGCAGCAGGGAGTCCCAGGACAGGATGGCCAGGGCCAGAGGTCACATGGTGAGGCAGACATGTCCTCCCAGCCTGGGAGGTGTGGGGACTGCAGCGGGAGGAAATGCCGCTCCTGCTGCCAGGCCCACGACCGTCCTCACCACGGCGGGCTGTGACAGGGGCGGAGGGCGGCCTTCCAGGCGCCGGCGTTAGAAACAAATCCGGGCAGCCCTGCAGGAGGAAGCGGGGATTCCACAAAGGCATGAAGAGGCCACCACGAAATGGGGAAATGCCGTGGGTCAATTGCTTATTCATCGCAAATGGTTCACGAATAAAACACTTACTGAATATTGTGTTGTGTTTTCCAGCTTTTTAAGCTTTGCGATGTGATAATTTTTAACGTTTCTGTGTTTATATTCATCTTCATTCTTTGGAATTTGTCATCTGATCTTTTTTCCCCTGAAGGAAGGCTTTCCATCACCATCTAACCATGGAAGTTTCAGGCCTCAGAACTAGGTCCGGGGTGGGGACTCTGATCTCGGAGCCTCAGGTGACACAGCAGCTGCCGCTCCCTGCTCACGTCCCCGTGGCTACAGATGAGGCCCCCTGGCTAAGGACGAGTCCTCCAGGCCACCGGGGACAGGCTGGGGCTCCCTCCCGGATTGCCACCAGCCCGTGCCTGGTTCTCCAGCCACGGCAAGGAGGCAGTGTTCTTCCTGAGTCCCCTCCTGGCTCTGCCCTGGCGTCTGTGCTCCGGTGACCAGCCAGGCCTCCCACTGGCAGGGGTGTGGTTCTCCCCGTGTGGCCACTGCTGCTGTCACCAACCAATGCACGCAGCAGGAACTGGATGTCCCCGTCACCAAGTTGGGACCTGTTCACTGCACCCTCTGTTGTCTGTCCCTGGACATCAGGGCCACTGTCCTCTGCCCACGCCCTGGGCGTCCACGGTGTTGGGGCAGCTGCAGGGCCTGGTGCAGTGGGAGAAGAGAGAACGAAGCACATCCCCAGAGCAAGACGCAGGGGTGCGCCCTGTGGAGTGCGGGCCAGGCTCCCTCCTGAGCGGACATGGGAACATGTAACAATAGGAACAGGCTGCCAAGCATGGGGTGGCCTCCCCTGGGGTGGACGTAGGAGGTGGGCATGCCTCAGGAGCCTCGGTGATGCTTTTTATGGCCAGCCATGGCGGCTCACACCTGTAATCCCAACACTTTGGGAGGCCGAGGCAGGTGGACCCCTTGAGGCCAGGAGTTTGGGACCAGCCTGGGCGACCTGGCAAAACCTCATCTCTACAAAAAATATAGAAATAAAATTAGCCAGGCATGGTGGCACCTGTGGTCCCAACTCCTCGGGAGGTGGAGGTGAGAGGATGACCTGAGCCTGGGAGGTCGAGGCTGCCGTGAGCTGAGATCCCGCCGCTGCACCACAGCCTGAGTGACACAGCGAGACCATCTCAAAAGAAACCAAAGTGCTCTTTGTTCTCTGAGGAAGGGGCTGCCCAGCAGAAGGTGGCGGGAGGCATGGGGCCCTGCGGCCCTGACATGCAGGGTGGGCGTGCCTGCCTGTGGAACGGGCGCTGGTCTGGGAGGTGGCACTGCTCCGCATGGTGGCAGGCATGTGAAGCGAGGCATCCAGCCAGGTCCCGGCCACCTCCCCACAGCCTCTCTGTGTGTCTGGCTTCTCACTGTGATGCCCGGGGGCGGGTGCCCTTGGCTCCTGAGAGGCGGCAGGCCAGCCCCAGCCCCAGCGTGGTGTCCTTGTTCTGGTTGCTGCAACAGCTCCCCTGAGACCGTGTGGCCTCACTCTGCCCACTGCTCACCGTTCTGGAGGCTCGAAGTCCAGGATCAAGGTGCTGGCCAGTTCAGTTCCAGGTCCTGGCCCCTCCCTGGCCACTGTGTCGTCTCATGGTGGAAGGGGCCCCCCTTACAAAGGCACTGACCCCACCGTGAAGCTCCACCCCCACAGCCTCCCCGGCTCTCACAGGCCCCACCTTGTGACACCTCAGCCTTGCTTATGAGGATTCCGACACAGACATGGGGGGACGAGCTCAGCCCACCCTGTGTCATGGTGCTGGGACAGATATCCAGCTCATTAGTCTTCATCCCAGTCTTAGGAGCTTCAAGACAGGAGCCTCGGGCATTTACTGCAATTTCCTTGGTGCCAAAACAAGACCTGGGTACAGGGTACCAATAAATGGGCACAGAACAGGTGCAAGAGTGAGGGAGAGGCCGGGTGGAGAGGCCAGAGGGAAGAGGGAGAGGCCAGGGGGAAGAGTGAGGGAGAGGCCGGGTGGAGAGGCCAGGGGGAAGAGTGAGGGAGAGGCCGGGTGGAGAGGCCAGGGGGAAGAGTGAGGGAG
>NW_022437184.1:489398-516291 GCF_009761245.1 Sapajus apella
GAGGCCGGTGGAGAGGCCAGGGGGAAGAGTGATGGAGAGGCCGGGTTGAGAGGCCGGGTGGAGAGGCCAGGGGGAAGAATGAGGAAGAGGCTGGGGCAAGAGTGAAGGAGAGGCCGGGGTAAGTGCTCCCCCTCAGTGGGCAGTGCTGTCTCACTCTGGCTGTGCCAGCTGTCCACCAAGGCTAAGCTAGAGTCCAGCTGGCTGTGATGGAGCTGAAGCCCTTGCGGAGGGCCAGCTGGCATCTGGCCACACCCACTCGCCTGTGCTGTTCTGGTCCCCGCCCATCCCGGGTTCTTGTGGAGGAGCGTGGCTGAAACTCCAGCGTGCCCAGCACTGCAGGGAAACAGATGTAAAATGGCCCTGGGTTTTGGCCAAGCTCCAGCAAGCAGGGGGAAGGTCCAGGGAGCTATGAGACCCCCAGGGCGTCGGTCACCGGGTCCTGCCCACCGGGCCAACAGCTCTCTGGCCTCCCACAGCAACACCTTGGGGTCAAGATCCCACCGCCTCTGTCTCCACAAATGAGGTGTCTGCATGTCTACTAACCAAGCAGAGGCAGCATGGATTACCAGTTCCCAGGCCCAGGGCCTTGGACACGCGAGGCTGCCAGGCGCACACTGTGCTGAGGAGGCCACGGCTGCCCTGGCCACCCGAGGGCCCCGGCTTGCCCTCCTTGCCCTCCTCCTGCCTTCTCCCACCGCTGCTCTTTCCCGGAGTGTCAGGGCCAGGTTTTTCCCCAGGTGAGATTCCGAGATGAGCCTGGTCCCGGACAGTCCTGAGGGAGTGTCCAGGGCCACAGGCCATGCTGTGCAGGCGCCCCCACCACACCTGGGGGGCTGTTCCTGGTTACCGGGGAGGACGGGCAGCCTGCGCAGGAAAGGGAGCGCAGGAAAGCTCCGGGACAGCCGGTGTCCCCAGCATATCAGGCTTCCCCCTCCTACCTCATGCTGAGGATGGCCAGGGTGGGACCCTCGGCGCAGGAACCCCCGACAAATACCAGCAGGCCCAGGGCTGGTGTCTGGGACGCTCCAGGACGCAGTGTGCGTCCCTCGCGGGGTGATTATAGTACACAACACATGGTCCCGCACGGCCGGACACTTCAACAACCCCCATTGCCACTGTTTCAGAGGCCGCCCCTAAGGGAGGCCCCCCAGGGCCCCGAGATGGGGCCAGGCCCCCGTCGTTCCACTCTAAGAGACGCCTGTGGCAGCTCCGACACCCTGGCTGTCTGCGGCACCTTCGCTCCCTCCCATCTGCGTGGCTGTGCTCCCCAGTGGCCTCCACATGCCACCTAAACCCCTGCTGAGTGTTTCTTCCCACAGATCACTGGCAAATGTCTTCAAAACCAGTGGCCTCTGACCCCTGCAAGTGGAAGAGGGCAGGGTGTTTCATTCTAGCCTTGCAGCATCCTCTGGATGAAACCACATTTGGAGCTGCCCCAGCCCTGGGGCCTGGGCTCCTTTCCTTCCTCCTCTCCTCTCCTGAGCCTGCCCATGTCAAGGGTTCTGTGGCCAGGGGGCCTGAGGGAGGTAAGGGGTGGGTGATATCCAGGTTCATGGCGCCCCTCCAGGCATGCCCCATCCGGCTGTGAGTCCCACAGACATGGCAGCCCTGGGAACACAAACCTCAGAGTCAGTCACTCACCCCATAAGGCAGCTCTCATGCACAAACAATTGTGCCCTAGATCAGCACCCAGGAGGCCTGGCTGTGTGCCATTTGCAGAAGCCACGAGTGTGTTTGGAGACACATTTCTCTGTGGCACTGGGACTGCCCTCCAAAGGTCCACTTTTGGGAGAGAAGAAGCTGTGCCACGACGGAAGGGCGGACGTTCCTTCCCACCCGCCGACAGCACTGCGTCGGTGAGCGCGTCGGTGAGCTCGTCGGTGAGCACGCCGCCTTCCACTGCCCCAGCATCCTTGCCTTTCAGTGGGTTGATCCTGAACACCTTCAAGGGCCTGAGCCAGGAGGAAGCAGCTCATGAACGTGAAGATACTCACCCCAGAGCAGAGCTGTTAGTTGACAGAACATCTGTGAGTTCTAGTCACGGACTAGTTTTGTTTTTTTCTGTGTTTCCTGCTTCTTTCCCTCCCATTCCCTTCTAAGGGCCAGTGCATCTGTACCATGGTGGTGGCCATCTAAATCATGGGTGGTGGCCAGCAGTGGGGTGAGTGCCTGGAGCCCCACACCCTGGAGGCTGGGCTGGTTTGCAGCCAGGTGTGTGGTCTGAACTCTGGCACTCTGGGTGTGGCTGAGTGGACCAGGCTGAAGACTGGACCCAGCCTTCCTTCTAGGAAATGTGGAGTGGGGAGTGAGGAGGGGACAGAGCCTGGGAATCGAGGGCTCAGCTGCATGCCCTGTGATGGCACAGAGGGGCCCAGTCTGCAGCATGGAGGCATCAGGGTGGCATGTGGTGGGCTCAGGTGTCTGGGGCCAAGCACCCCTCCTGCCCACTGCCCCAACTCTGAGTCTCTGCACACATGCCGTGCTCTTGGCCATGGCACCAGCAGGTTCCTGAGTCACTCGCACCTCTGCCATCCGACATGTCTTCACAATGCAGGGCACGTCTCAGGGGCCCCACCGTGTGCCCCAGGTGGCTGTGAGGTGAAGCGTCCATCGATCCTCTACAAAGACAGCTTGGTCATTGCAACCTCAGCCTCACTCAGAGAAGAACTTCATCAGACGCATGAAGAAGGCTTGGTGAGTGTCACGCGGCTCAGCCAGGCTTCCCTTAGGTCTTGGCACGGCCCTTCCAGGTCAGGAGGAGAAGGACCATGGGGCCTGGCAGCAGTTCTCAGCGCTCCTGTTCGGTGTGGGCTCCTCGGAGAGGCTTCCATCTCACCAGGGCGCCCACCTCACTTGTGCGCCGACGACTCTCTCCTGTTAAAGGAACTTTGCACTTCGTGAGCAGGTGAGGAGCTTGATGGGCAGGGGGCGTCTGCCTGCTTCAGGGCCAACCCAAAAAAGAAGGTTGGTTTATTTTGGGTACTGAGGGAGCCTCTCAGAACCCGTGGGATATTTCAGGTCGTCACAATGATGAGGGGACACAAGTGATATTGATCAGACAGGCACCAAGGACACCAGGTCCCCTGCCAGGCACAGGACTCGCCCACAAGGCAAATGCTGTCCCGAGGGCCACGTGGCTTTAGCCCCCACCAGACATTGACAGGTGGAACTCCTGCATTCAGTGGTCCAGGCCTGAACCCTCACTCTGCTCTCCATGAAATCATGAAGAATTCCTTCTGCAGCTTTATGTACATTACATGTCAGAAATGCAACAGTGGAACAGCTAACATTTGTGACATTACCAAGAGGTTTCCACCATTTACAAAGTTATATCACATTGCTGTGCCGCTCGTGACATGCAAGTCACAAATGTGACACTTCCGTGTCTGTCTGCTGTTTGTAGCAGCCACATTCGTGGAGATTTTACATGCACGTGTGTGCACACACACAGACACAGCCACTTGACCCTGATTTCTAAATTGTCGAATATACATAAATTGAATATTGTCCTACTTTTTATACCCAAGCTCATTTTTCACTGTGTGTGCAGGTATAGCTGTTTTGAAAGTTTTACAATTTGAAATATACATATGTATATATACACAGAGAAAAAAATTCCCTTTATTTCTCCAGTGTACTTTTATTTAGTTAACTTATTTTATTTATTTATTTATTTATTTATTTGAGACTGAGTCTCCCTCTTATCACCCAGGCTAGAGTGCAGTGGCACAATCTCGGCTCACTGCACCCTCCACCTTCTGAGTTGAAGCAGTTCTCCTGCCTCAGCCTCCTGAGTAGCTGGGATTACAGGTGCCAGCACACCTGGCTAAGGTTTGTATTTTCAGTAGAGACAGGGCTTCACCTTCTCGGCCAGGCTAGTCTCAAACTCCTGACGTCAAGTGATCTACCTGCCTCGGCCTCCCAAAGTATTGGAATTACAGGTGTGAGCCACCACACCCGGCCTATTCCACCATTATATTATAGTTACATCATTATATTGATTATTTTTTTAAAGTGTGCTCTGTCTGGTAGATTATATAATCCAGGTGTAATTTCACTTCAGGGTAATCAAGGGATCCTTAGAAATTGTTGTTAGGAAAGGGAGGAGTTTGTCCATGGGGTTCGGCACGGGGCTGGGGCTGCTCACCTGTGGACCCCACTCTCGCAGCCAGCCTGTGCTGAGGGCGCTGTCATTCAGCGGGAAACACACACCAATTCTGAAGACTTACTGTGACAAAGACTCCAATATCCCATCCATGTCTTCATATTGATTTCACATTGATTACACATTGAAATGATCATATTTTTGATATATGAGATTAAATCTGATCCATCTGCTGCCGAGTTTATCTGTCACCCATGGGTCCATGGATGTGTCATCTGCTTACTGATTCATCTATCATCTTCCATCTCGCTACCTGATTATATTAAAAGCCATGAGTTGAAGCTGCTGCCTCTGCTGTCAGCCCCGCTGTTTGCCTGAGCCCTTTCCTGGCTGGGCAATCTCTGCCTTCAGTGCATGACACCCATGCACCTGCCCTCCCGGCCGCCTGGTCCCCACCCGCAATGGGACAAAACGCTCCACCCTGGGAAAAGGAGTACAGGGAAAGGCCGTTAGCATACTGGGCTCTGAGCAGCCCCCACCTGTCCCCATGTCTTGCTCCAGTCTTCCAGGAAGGGACAGGGTTCCTGCCCTTTTGCCCCTCATGAGTCAGGCTATGGCAGCTCACGCTCCTCACCTGAGCCACACGTGGACACTGGTTTGCTTGGTTTGTGAAAACTACTAGAAAAGACGTTTTCCCTCCCTCTCCCATTGGGAGGAAGCAGTCAAAAAACATTTTCCTGGCATTGAAACCATCTGTGCTATGAAAGCCACCACCTGTGACTTCTCTCCAAAACCTGCTTCCCAGCCTCCTTCTCAGAGCCAGAGCGATTGCTGATAGGAAGTGGAGTGTTATTCTCAGTCTGTGCCTGTGCCCCACACATTCCTCCGCATATGTGTTCCTCCTGGGACCCTGCTCTTGTCCCCACTGGGTCCAAGAGGGCACATCTGTCGCTGGGGGCCCAGTGGAGATGGGGCAGCCCCAGCAGCCATCCTTCCAGCAGAGGAAGCTGTGGGCAGCTGTCTTCACCTCCATCTCCCTGTGAGGCGGAGAGGTGCCCCGTGGCGAAGTGCTGCTTCAACTTGCCAGCCTAGCCCCAAGGCAGGCAAGCCACAGGCCAGTCCCCATAGCTGTTCCATGTCTCCTTTATGGCTGAGATCCTTCTGGTCTCACCTGGTCTTGCAGACGGGGAATCTGGACTTCAGAGGCCAAGCAAACCATCAGGAGATGCAGAACGGGGAGGTGGCAGAGCCACCAGGGAAGCCAGAGTCCACCTGGTCCCAGAGCCTGTGCTGGGAATCCTGGGGGCCTTGCCTTGTTTGTGTCAAATGAGACGGCAGGTGTGAGGATGGCCCCCGACACCCCTCCCTCCCTGCCACAGCTCCTCATGCCCACTGTGGCGAACAACCAAAAACAGTGGTGAAGAACGGGGTAGCGGGGGAGGGGGAAGGAAAGGTTCCAACTCCATGAGGCAGAGGCAGCAGCTCTGAGTGAGGCCTGGTAGCTCTGGGGCCATGCATGCCCAGCAGTACCTCCCCAGAGGTCACAGGGGGGTCCGCATGGGGCCCAGGCTGTCCAGCGCCACCAGGAAGAAGGAGCCCCCACTGTCAGGCGCTCCCACCCCTGCCCTCCTGCCCACGTCATTTCTGCCACCTCCCGCCTTTCCCAAGGCAGAGCCTTTGGGGCCCAGGGCCGCTTCTGGAAATAGTCCAATGAGGACAGTGAGTGCCTGCCGTGACCCCTCGTGGCCGCGCCCTGCAAGGAGCTTCTCTGTGAAGCTGCCTGGCCCACCGGTCTCCCATCTGTGAACCTGCCCCGCCCACCGGTCTCTATCTGTGAACCTGCCCCGCCCATGGTCTCTATCTGTGAACCTGCCCCGCCCACCGGTCTCTATCTGTGAACCTGCCCCGCCCACTGGTCTCTGTGAACTTGCCCCGCCCTCCAGTCTCTATCTGTGAACTTTCTCCGCCGGCTGGTCTCCCATCTGTGAACCTCCTCCGCCTGCTGGTCTGGTGGGGGTCAGAGGTCCCATCCACGTTCGTGAGGGTGCTCTGCAATAAAACCAGGTGTATGGAGTCCACATCAAACCTGTTTATATCTGTGCACATATGCATTATAAAGCAATGACAAGAAACACATTTTTTGGGAGGAAAGCTCGTTGATGCATTCAATCCGGCCACATCTTCCCCTCCACCAGGGAGCTGGGCTGCCTCTTTCTGGTTGGGCCTCGCTGGACTTGCCGAGCATGGGTTCCAAAGCACAGCGCCCACAGCCCCTCCGCCAGGTGCCTCTGGCTGGGAGACACGCACAGAACCACCAGCAGCTTCGCATCGCCTCCTTTAAACAAGAAGAAACACATGCAAGCCGGAATAAAGAGCGGCATCTTGAAGTGCCCAAATGCTAGCGACCGGGGCCGGGATGCGCGGCTGCAGAGAGTGGCCACCCGGCGCCCGAGCGGGAAAGTGGCCGCGTCTAGCCAGCTCCTGGGACTCTGGGTCCCCGGCGGGTCAGCCGCTGATCACTAGTACCCTTCACCTGGGGAAGGCGCAGGCCTTCTCCTCTCCCTCCTGTGTCCCGGGAATTACAGGGGTGAAAAGTCAGCCCTACAATGAGTCTGACAGTCACCCTGCAGCGCGCTCTCGGCCCCCCAGGGCTGCTCTTTCCAAACCTCCCTTGTGCCCATGCTGGCTGCTCATGGCCCATGGCTCTGCAGCTCTTTCAGGCCCCACTGGCAGGAGTCGTGATCCCAGGGCTTGTCCTTCTGGGGGAATTCTGCCTCTTCCTGTTTTCAGGACCAGTAGCAATGGCTAAGCAGTACAGATGGAAACCACAAACAACAAAGAAGGAAGGGATAGCTAAGAGGGGCAGTGCAGACCCCAGAGGCCGGGGCCCAGGCTCCACGAGGTACCTGCTGGCTCTCGGGTGCTGTGTGCCCCACGGTGCCACCTCTGAGCTCATGGGTGGGCTGCACACCGGCCCAGGCCACGCGGTGTCTCTGTGGGGGCTGTGAGCTTTGGAATCCAAGACTGCCACATGGTCTCTTAGAGGCAGAATCTAAACATGTGACCCAGTGAACAGCCCCGCTATTCACCATGTGGAGGAAGCCACTTAGCCATGACAGGGGAAACACCCCACAATGAGAGACAGGGAGAGTGCCTGGAACATTCCGGCCCCCTGAGTCCCAATCACTAGCAGCCCCTCCTCCACCTTTCAGGGTGGCCCTTCCAGGAAAGAGGAGCCCCCACTGTGGTGGCCATGTGCCCCTGCCACCCCTGCCAGCCTGCTGTGGCCTTTCTCCAGGCAGGGCCTGCAGGGCCCAGGGCTGCCTCTGGGGAACTCTGCCTGGACCTTCAGCGTTAGGAAGCCCGGCCCCAGCAGAGGCCACTCTGCAGCCGTGATGCTTCCTCGGGTGGGTCCTCCCTTTGAACCAGTCCAGAGTCTGAGTGGGGGAAGGGGCACTAACTGAGCTCCCCCAAACCGCCAAGCCCAGATCTGGCCGCAGCTGGGTGTCTCCCCCCAGGGGCCGCCTGTGCCCCACCCGGCATCGACGCTTCATCTGCTGCATCCGGGCTCTGGCACCTGCCCCCAAAACACCGGAGGAACTGGCGGCCTGAGCAGGTCCACCCGGCTGGAGAGCCCCAGGCCACGTGCACAGCAGCAGCCTGGAGATCCTCAGTCACCCTGGGGGACCCCCCGGGTGAAGAGAGAGGCCAGAGCTGCCACCCTTGAAACACCGACCCCCCACCGGGAGGCAAGTCACACACAGACCAAACAAGCAGGCAACCAGACCGAGGCGTGATGGCGCAGGGGAATGGCCACCCGGACCGTGGGAGAGGAGGGGGTGGGAGGAGCAGGGGGAATGGGTGGCCCTCGAGGACATGCAGGCTGGACATGCGTGCACGTGTCCTGGGGTACGGGGTCCCCATCCTGGGGCATTTCGCGGAAAGCGTTACAGATGCAGTCCTGAAGGAGGTGGGTGGGTCTGCTGTTCTGGTATGGGACATGGTCACGGCACTCCAACAAGGTTCCCAGGACATTTGCCAGGGCCGCAAGACTGCGGTTGATGCACGCTGTCTCCCTCAGGGCCGCCCCGGTGGCCCCGGACACAACTGG
The DNA here is from genome assembly GCF_009761245.1 of Sapajus apella. Taxonomy (NCBI): domain Eukaryota; kingdom Metazoa; phylum Chordata; class Mammalia; order Primates; family Cebidae; genus Sapajus; species Sapajus apella. The sequence goes on from NW_022437184.1 coordinate 497,615, forward strand.
AACAGGACAGGGACTACCACGCACCATCACCATTTGCACTAAGAAAGGACACAGGAAAAGCAAAACCGGCTCCTTGGCAGGAGCGGCTTTCGGGCAGGTAGAGAGAGGGGAGGCCTGTGGATGGGACGGGACAGGACAGGCGCTAGAGCAAAGGTCTTTGAAGGCCCTGCTCACGGCTCAAAGCAAGCTCCTGCTGGGAACTCGGGTTTTCTCTTCCTAGAGGGCCAGTGTGAGGAACAGGACTCCTGGGTTGCCGGGGTAGGAGAACCAATCCCTGAGAGTGTAACGGGGATTTGGAACTCCTCTGTGGAGGGGAAATGCCCTGCTCGCCCAGAGCTTCCTGGGCGGCCTGTGGCAGGTCTGGCTCCTTCGGATCACGGGCTTCTGCAGTGCCTGTGTCCACCCCCCAGGAAACACCTGCAGCCTCTGCTCACTGATGCGCTTGCTGCCGGCCAAGTCCACAAGCTGCAGCCGGGCCTGCACCTGCTCCACGCACTCTGCAGGGTCTGCAGGAACCAGCTGTGCTGTCCGGAGAGAAGTGCTGCAGCTCCTTCCTGCCCGTCCTGCCTCTGTTCGCTCCCTGCGGAGGGTGGCACTGCAGGCTTGGTCTGCTGCAAGGGGAGCGACAAGGAGGGAAACTGTGGCACGAAGCCATGAAGCTGTGTTTCGCCTCCATCAGGGCCCAGAAGCTTCTGAACTGCACCCTCCCACCCACCCTCCCACCCAGCAAGAAGCAGGATCTCGGCCGGGTGCGGTGGCTCATTCCTATAATCCCAGCACTTTGGGAGGCGAAGGCGGGTAGATCATTTGAGATCAGGAGTTCGAGACCAGCCTGGCCAACATGGTAAAACCCTCTCTTGGCTGTAATCCCAGCTACTTGGGAGACTGAGGCAGGAGAATAGCTTGAACCTAGAAAGTGGAAGTTGCAGTGAGCCAAGATCGCACCACTGCAGCCCAACCTGGGCAACAGAGCAAGCCTCCATCTCAAAAAACAATAAAAATAAAAATAAAGAAGTGGGATTTCAGCAGAGGGCAGGGGATAGTGGCTTCTCCGGGGGACAATACGACAGGTCAGAAAGGCACTCTCTTCACTGTGGAAGGTTGAACTAATGCTTAAGTGGCCCAAGGAAAATCAATAATGCTTCTTAGGAAGACCTGGTAATTATGTTAATTAAATCCCACTCAGAAAATCTATGAGCCCTTTTAGAAAGAAATTCTACACTGTTTGATGATCTTCCACAAAAATCCTAGCAAAAGGACTTTCGTTTTAATGCAAATGTCTTTGTAGTGTGCTATTCCGAAACAAACTTCTTAGATATTTTTAAGAAAACAAAATAACATTTACTCACTGTGCCAAACAGAAAATACCATTTTTTAAAAAAGGCATGAAATCCAGTCTTACACCCCCCACCACCGGGAGCCACGCCTCCATGGTATCGGGGTGTTTTCGGTAGAGATTGTTGGTGCTCCCTAAACATCACGCGCCTGTGCCTTGCCAGCCCCCTGCAGATCCAAGGCCCTGTGCCCAGCTGTGGCCCGCTCTGGGCACCTCCTGTCACCTCTCCTGTCACTTCTCCTTCCCTTGCTCAAGCAATCTTGGAGGCCACATATTTCAAGTGCAACGCTGGAAAGAAGGATGGGGAACGTTCAGCCACACTGGCCCTTGGCACAAGTGAGAAATGACCTTTCCTGAGTCAACCCACTGAGACCAGGTTTCGCTGGGACTACAGTCCCACATTCGGGCCCCAGACTGTGGCTCTCCAGGTGTGATCTGTGGACCTGTGGCTCTCCATGTGTGGTTCCCCAGAGCCATGGCTCTCCAGGTGCGGTCCCCAGACCCGTGGCTCTTCAGGTGTAGTCCCCATACCCGAGGCTCTCCAACTGTGGTCCTCTGGACCTGTGGCTGTCCAGGTATGGTCCCCAGAGCATGGGTCTCCAGGTGTAGTTCCCCAGACCCATGGCTCTCCAGGTGTGGTCCCCAGACCCATTGCTCCCAGATGTGGTCCACAGAACCATGGCTTTCCAGGTGTAGTCCTGGATCCATGGCTCTCCAGGTGTAGCTCCCCAGAGCCATGGCTCTCCAGGTGTGGCCCCCAGAGCCATGGCTCTCCAGGTGTGGCCCCCAGAGCGTGGCTCTCCAGGTGTAGTTCCCCAGACTCGTGGCTCTCCAGGTGGGGTCCCCAGACCTATGGCTCTCCAGGTGTGGTTCCCAGACCCGTGGCTCTCCAGGTATGGTTCCCAGAGTCGTGCCCTTGTGGAAACACATGTTTCAGGTCCAGTCCCAGCCCTGCTGAGCCTGAGCATGGGTGGTGTGTGGTGTCTGCTATTAGGTCCCACCATCCTGCAAAGGACAGAATGCAGCTCCAGTCTGAGAGCCACAGCCCGGACTCCACAGGCCTTCACAGTGTGTGCTCTTTTTGTTATGTAACTGGAACCATCTGATCTCCTACATAGTTTGTAGCTTTGGTTTTAAACTGAAATCACTCTCATTGTTTCTTCCATGACAAATGCATGTACTCCAAGGCGTGTGCATGCCCTGCTTTTCTCTCTGAGTTATATTTTATTTAGCAGAATGTTCTCCTCCCTCCAGCCCTCAGTTTTTCTGCTCAGCCTAGGATCCCAGTGGCCTTTTGGGTCTGGCTTCCAATTGTGAAAAGGTGTGCCTGCTATTCCCATCCTGGCTTCCAGGAGAGGCCTTGGGTGCTGCAGGCATGCTGACTTTTCTTTTTTCTTTTTGGGACAGAGTTTTTGCTCTGTTGCCCAGGCTGGAGTGCAATGGCGCAAATCTCAGCTCACTGCAACCTCTGCCTGCTGGGTTCAAGCGATTCTCCTGCCTCAGTTTCCCAAGCAGCTGGGATTACAGGCATGCACCACCACACTCAGCTAATTTTTGTATTTTTATTAGAGACAGGGTTTCACCATGTTGGCCAGTCTGGTCTTGAACTCTTGACCTCAGGCGATCCACCCGCCTCAGCATCCCAAAGTACTAAGATTACAGGCGTGAGCCACTGCCCCGGCCTGATGTTTTCTTCGTAAGTGGTTTTTTCTATTACTTGCTGCTGCCCAAGCACAGATGGTGACTTACCAGTGCTGTCAGAGCAGGTGACTGTGGTGAGAGTCATCATAATTATCAGGTGAGACCAGGAAGAATCCATGTGCACCAGCGTGGGGTGCTTTGCCCTGAGCGGCAGACCTCCACGAGCGAGCTCCATCAGTCTCGAGGTGCTGCCAAACACCCTGCAGATGAGGCAAGCAGTGGAGGCATCCCCCTGACCCAAGGCGACTTCTGATCCTCCTCGGCTCAGGGAAGCGTCTCACATGAGCCGCATGCGCTGACAGGGGCTAAAGCCAGCCTTGAGCACAATAAAACATAGCAAACTTTTTCCTTTTGAGGCCTAACCAGCCTGTTACATACATCTCTAATTGCTGACCCTGAAATAATGGACTGTTTTGGAACAAAATCAGAGGTTGCTAACCTTTCCAACATCAACTATTCCTTCATTATAGCCTCCAGGAACAATGTTTTCAAAATATTTTGTGTATCAAATCTGATTTACAAAATAAAGGTTTAGCCCATTTCCCCGTGGAAGGAGATGAGCTAAGCCTGCAGATCAGAGCTCCTTTTTTTCTTATTGTTTTTAGGTGGAGTCTTGCTCTGTCGCCAGGCTGGAGTGCAGTGGCATGATCTTGGCTCACTGCAACCTCAGCCTGCCAGGTTCTCTTGATCTCGTGATCTGCCCACCTCGGCCTCCCAAAGTGCTGGGATTACAGGCATGAGCCATTGCGCCTGGACAATCAGAGCTCTTAATCAGCAGGAGATAACATTTCCACCCCAGTCTGCCAGTCAAAGGCTCAAAGTTTGAGTGACTTTGTGTAACTGTATGAGCATTGCATGGATGATTTCCTTCAGCTCTGTGAAATATCCAGTGTGGCCAGCAGGCCCTTCCCTTGCTGCCTCGGGCCGAGGATGGACGCCTGTGCAGGCCCTCACTCGTGGGGAGGGTTCCCTCTGTCACCTCCCAGCTGCATTCCCACTGGGGCAAACCCAGCACATGTGTGTGGATTTAAAAATAGGGAACTTTGAGGAAAATACTTAATATTGGGATCCACACTTTTACAAGAGCGTTTATTATCATATTCTAGAAAATATTGATATTTACAAATGCAAAGGAGCTCATCTCTCCTAGCCTGAGTGGTGTGGCAAGTTCTTTCACTTCCACAAGCCTACTTCCTCATCTGTGAGATGTCATGACACCCATCTGATAGGCTCTTATGAAGATTTTTTTAAACATACATTTGTTTGTGGCCGGGTGTGGTGGCTCATGCAGTAATTCCAACACTTTGGGAGGCCAAGGCGGGCAGATCACGTGAGGTCACGAGTTCAAGAGCAGCCTGACCAACATGAAGAAACCCCATCTGTACTAAAAATACACAATTAGTCAGGCATGGTGGTGTATGCCTGTAATCCCAGCTACTCAGGAGGCTGAGGCAGGAGAACTGCTTTAACCCAGGAGGTAGAGGGGGTAGTGAGCCACGACTGCACCATTGCACTCCAGCTGGGGCAATAAGAGCAAAACTCTGTCTCAAAAAAACAAACAAAAAAAACCAAACAAACCAAAAAAGATACATTTGTTTAGTTTAATTTTGATTGTAAAAAATATTTTTTCTGTTTTGTTTTACTTTTATCTCTAACAGCTTTAAGATATTAATGACATATGAGAACTGTATCTATTTAAGGTATACACCTTGATATTTTGCTATATGTATACATTGTGAAATGATCACCCATTCCAGCTAATTAACATATGTCACCCCGACATAGCCATCTTTAAAGAAAGATTCCTGCAGCAAATTGAGAGTTGTGCAACACATACAAAGCATGAAAACACATAAGAAACCATTCACTGACAAGGAGCACTGATGGGGCGACCACACTGATTCTACTCAGCACCTTCGGGCATGGGGAGCTCATGGAGAGATGTGCAGCCTCCAGACCATGAGGCAGGTGCCATTCCCGGTCAGAGGCCAGCAGCATAAGACAGGTGCCGTTCCCACTCAGAGGCCAGCAGCACAACCTCTATCCGGCCATCCTTGGCTGTCATCACCTCACGCTTGACCCCTGACACAGCTGCAATGCTGTCTTTGGCCAGAGGGTAAAAATCATCTTTATTGTAAACTTCCACGATGGAGACTCCAACCTTTGGGATTCTTGAGGGATTTTCCAAAATAAGCCTGGAGGGAAACACGCAGAGAAACTTACAGAAAGTCTCATGGAGTGATTTTCAGTGTGAGCCAATCATAGCCCCACACACCCTAGAGGATGCTCAGTAAAATGCTGGGGTCCTAGCAGGAGGCTGCATGTCACTCACCCCAAGATCACCTGGGGAGAGGGGTGTGCTATGTAGGTTGTAGGGTGAATATGTGTCTTGGGAACAGTGATTTTATCAGAGTTATATTTAAACCAGCGCCTTTGCAACCAGTACACTGAAGGCCCACAGAGACTCAAGGCAAGCTGCAGAGACATTTGGGCCTCTAGCACTTCCCAGTGATGGGGTTTGTTTATTTTAAAACATTTTCCACTTCAGGGAAGCTTGAGTCCAGAGTTCTTTATTCCAATTCCACTTGTGTCTTCCACCTGAGACCCTCCTGCAAGACCCGTAAAACCAACTCAGTCTCTTTAAAAAGCAGCTGCACGTCTTACTTTGCTCCATGTTTTAAAGAACTACATGCTGACTACAGGAATGTTTTTAAATAAAGATACTACAGGAGAGAGAGAAAGAGAGAGAGAGAGAGAGAGAGAGAGAGAGATGAAACCAAATCCCACAACAAGAAAAAGCTGAGCGCTGACCCTGGACTCCCTCCTTTCCCTCACTCCTCCCACGGGCTTTCTGGTTTGTCTCTTTGACAAAACTCCCCTCCCAACCTTGTCAGCAAGGAAAAAAGGCCTCTTTTGGTCTGCTGGAGGTGACCACCTCTCTACCACCTGCACAGCGAAGGCCATCCGACAGTGAGCCCTGTGCTCTTCCTGTTCCTAAGGCTATTCTGAGAATGCTATGTGGACCCAGGGAAAATCCAGCAGGGATATTTCCCACCCAGGCACTGCCAGGCTGACCTTTTCATCCAGATCTAGAGGGGTTTTGTCTTCGAGTGATAAACAGTAAAGAAAACATGAAGACTAAAATGAAAGAGAAAGTAAGTCAAACCCTCAGGTAAAAATCATGACTCGCAAAGCATCAAGATTTGTATTACACAGGCTCAGCACTGGGGTTTGCTGAGAACATTCTAAGAAGAGCGTGTGCAACAGTGAAAAATGAAGTTAGCTAAGCTAGAGATTTTATTTTACTTTTTATTTATTTGTTTATTTTTGAGTCTCGCTCTGTCACCCAGGCTAGAGAGCAGTGTGATCTCAGCTCACTGCAACCTCTGCCTCCCAGGTTCAATTGATTCTCCTGCCTCGGCTTCCTGAGTAGCTGGGATTACAGGCGTGTGCCACCACGCCTGGCTAATTCTTGCATTTTCAGTAGAGACAGGGTTTTGCCATGTTGGCCAGGCTGGTTTCAAACTCCTGACCTCAGGTGATCCACCTGCCTAAGCCTCTTAAAGTTCTGGGATTACAGGTGTGAGCCACCGTGCCAGGCCTAAGCGGAGATTTTACGTTCCCCTCCTCTCCACACGTTAGGCAAAATGCACCACATACCCAGAAACTGAATCTCAGCACTTGGGCCCATCCTTTTATGTGACAGTTTGTCTCTTTGAGTGTCACAAAACCTAAGTTAGAAATTTCTCAGCTATGTAGTACCGAGGAGTTAATTCAAAAGGTTCCCCACCAATAAGTACTGGGCTGCTGACTACATTCTAGGGCCAATGGTGAAAACCACAAGCTTCAGTCTTAGCCTTGAAGAAGCAAAGCGCTAAGCAGGCGAGGCTGCAATCTTGTCAAGGTTGTGTGAGAACCGTGTGATGCAAACAAACGAGGCTCCCTGACTATCTGGGGAGGGCAGTGGGGGCTGGGCCATACATTGCCTCCATCCCCTGCTCCTGCGCATTTCCTGCCGGGTCATAATTACCACTCTAGATGACTCTTCAAGACCATAAAATTGATCACATGCACTTTTGGGTGCCCGGTGCCTTTGCTGGTGCATGGCAGGTGGAGGAACATCGCTCACTCCTGTGGATGAGGATGACAGTGGAGACCAGTCAGTTAGGGCATGGTGTCAACACCCAGGTGTAGACGGAAGGAGATGGGCGTGCAGAGCCAAGCAACCCAGGCAGCGGCGCCGTATTTACTTTAAAACAACAGGAAATACCTTTTCTGCTGACTTCAGCAACCTAAGAGCAGTCGTTTTCAGGGTAAAGGGTTCCTGACAGCACTGATGTCACGGTAGTTTTGTATAATTTTGGGCAGAGGGCCGTCTGCACTTTGATGCACAAACACCCAACTCACCCCTGGCCCCAGCCCAGCGCACCCCTCTCTGGGTCTCATGCGGGTCCACGTCCGCCCCAATTCTCATTTCTGCAAACAATGAAAGTGAGGTTTTGGGAGGTCAGGGCCTTGCCCAGAGCCACTCACCTGCGTTGATAGGGTGACTATCAATGCTGTAGTTTTGCAGTTGGGAAGTAATTGCATGGGTATTTATTATTATGAATAACTTATCAGAGAAGCAACAGGACTGGCATGTGGGTGGCCAGGAAGGAACCTAATGACTCTCAGTTGAGAATCTATGTCACACAATCTGCACCTTCGTATATCTATTAGCTTGGTGCAAAAGGAATCGTGGTTTTTGCCATTACTTTCAGTGGCAAAGTATATCTAGCACTGTCTGATTTGCATAGGCATCTCCTTGGTACGAAGTAACTTTAGGTTGTTTCCAGAAATTTGCTTGCAAAAAATAAATGCTGTACTCCATTGTGGACACACAAAAAGGAAATACCACATCAGCTCTTCAAGGCAATTTTTAAAGAAGCTCTAAAATATTTGCACAATAAAATCTATGCTTAGTTTTCCAGATAATCATCCTTCTAATTATTAGGAGGAAAAACACAGGTGGATATGGATATTGCTTTAAAAACTAGACTCATGACCTGGAATGGAGAAATTCTCAAGGTAGAGCAGGAACGCTGCCTTCCCCTCAGCATTCTCACATCTGCTCAATGGCAATGCAAACTTGGGGCCAAAGTACTTCTCAGGAAGAACTGGAATACAGCGTCCTCTAGTGCAACAAATCCGTGTGGGTTTTTTTCCCCTTTGGCTTTAAGGTTTAGATGTCAAACGTTTGGCTTAAGTATAAAAATATTACAGCCCCGGTGTCCGCTGCCACTGCCTGAGCCGACTCCGTGCCACCGGCTGCTATGGAGGCCACAGCCCAGGTCTTCGTGGAGAACCCAGACATGGTCTACCACCCGAGGCTATCGAGGCGCAATGGGAATACCAGATGATGCGGGTCAGCCACGAGGGCGGCGTCCTCAAGGTGCACCCGCGACCACGCGCTTCACCTTCTCGACTGCCTGGCAGGTGCCCCGGCTCCGGGTCATACTTGTCGGCTGGGGCGGGAACAACGGCTGCACCCTCAAGGCCGCGGTGCTGGCCAATCCACCGCGTCTGTCCTGGCCCACGTGCAGCGGCCGCAAGGAGGCCAAATACTACGGCTCGCTGACCCAGGCGGGCACCGTGAGCCTGGGCTCGGACGCCGAGGGCCAGGAGGTGTTCGTGCCTTTCAGTGCGCTGCTGCCCATGGCGGCGCCCGACGACCTCGTTTTTGATGGCCGGGACATCTTGTAGCTGAACCTCAGGAGGCGATGCGGCGCGCGAAGGTGCTGGACTGGAAGCTGCAGGAGCAACTGTGGCGTTACATGGAAGCCCTGCGGCCTCGGCCCTCCGTCTACATCCCCGAGTTCACCGCGGACAACCGCATCCTGGGCTCGCGCCTGCAGCAGCAGGAGCAGATCCGCAAGGACATCCCAGACTTCCGGTCTAGCGCAGGGCCGGACAAAGTCACCGTGCTGTGGACGGGCAACACAGAGCGCTTCTGTGAGGTGGTTCCGGGCCTCAGCTACAGGGCCGAGAACCCGCTGCGCACCACTGAGCTCGGCCTGCAGGTGTCTCCCTCCACGCTCTTCACCGTCGCCGGCATCCGGGAGGGCTGTGCCTTCCTCAGTGGGTCCCCGCAGAACACCCTGGTGCCCGGAGCGCTTGAGCTCGCGTGTCAGCACCGGGTTTTCGTGGGCGGAGGTGACTTCAAGTCCGGCCAGACCAAAGTCAAGTCCGTGCTCGTGGACTTCCTCATCAGCTGTGGCCTCAAGACCACGTCCATCGTGAGTTACAACCACCGGGGCAACAACGACGGGCAGAACCTGTCGGCGCCTTGCAGTTCCGCTCTAAGGAGGTGTCCAAGAGCAACGTGGTGGACGACATGGTGCGGAGCAACCCAGTGCTCTATACGCCGGCGAGGAGCCCGACCACTGCGTGGTCATCAAGTACGTGGGCACCTGGGTGACAGCAAGCGCGCTGGGTGAGTAAACCTCGGAGCTAACGCTGGGCGGGACCAACGCACTGGTGTGCACGACACGTGCCAGGACTCGCTGCTGGCCGCACCCATCACACTAGACCTGGCGCTGCTGACCGAGCTGTGCCGGCGCCTGAGCTTCTGCGCTGAGGCTGACCCCGAGCCGCAGACCTTCCACCCCGTGCTGTCCCTGTTCAGCTTCCTATTCAAGGCGCCGCTGGTGCCGCCGGGCAGCCAGGTGATCAATCCGCTTTTCCGCCAGCGCAGCTGCATCAAGAACATCCTCAGGGCCTGCTTGGGGCTCCCGGCACTGAACCACATGCTCCTGGAGCATAAGATGGAGCGCCCAGGGCCCGGCCTCAAGCAAGTCGGACCCGTGGCTGCTGCCTGCCCTGTGTCGAACAAGAAAGGACGGGAACGACGGGAACCCGTTTCCACCACTGGCTGCACCGGTGATGCCAATGGGCATCCACAAGCGGAGGAACCCCAGATGCCCAGCACCTGAGGCACCTGTCACACACCTTCCCAGCCCTTCCTCCCCACTGTGCCCCAGGACCCCACCTTTCCAGGCGTCCCCAAAAACAATAAAGCCACTGCCACTCTGAAAAAAAAAAAAATTACAAAGGTTTGAATGACAGGAGTAACAGTAGGAAGAAACTTACTTTTTGATAGTAACCATGACGATAATATATACATTAAAAATTCTTGTATCAGATATTCTGTCATATTTGATAGCTACACATTAATAATATGAATAAAATCAATATTTACTTTGAAAAATGTTTTGAATTATCTGCAAGAGATAAATTTAACAGAAGCAAAAGGAGAGAAGTGGCCAATTTAAGAGGCCAGGTGACAAAGGGAAGAATCCTTGCATTCATTCAACAACATTTATCACACTCGGTGGCATATTATGGCAATCACACACCTGTATCCTCTGTGCTGTTGTTCAGAGTAATTGGTACCCATAGAAAATCGGCTTGCCTCCTGACTAACCTCTCCCATGTTCTGTACAATGCTAATGAGGCCAGCAAGGATCACAAGGAAGGAAAAACAAAAAACAGGAGCATCCTATTTTTGTGTTTCTTCAGTACAACCTACAATAAGACCTTTCCCCCATTCTCTCCATTTACCAAATTTTTGCCCACAAAATTATACAGATTTCTCCAGAATACTCTAACAAATGCTAATGTTTTTAACATGAAAAAGTTTGCTTACAGAACTCAAATATTCTTCAAAGACTAAAGTTTGAAATCCATCTAATGTGAAACTCCTTTATCTAGAATCTGCTAGATTTAAGTAAATAGCACTTTTAATATACTTCCAAAGTAAATAGAGACATTTTGATTAGATGAAACATTACAGTTACTCTGTAAGTTCTTATCTTGTTTTGGCCTGTCGTCATCCCCTGTTATGTTTTACGCTTCCATTTACGTACACAGTAAGTCAGGCCTACAAGAGAAATGTACATGAGTTCACAAACTTAGAGTACTCTGAGTTTTGCTCTAAGATTCATTATAGTGCTCAGTTCACTAGGTTCAGCTACTGGGCCACTAAAAAGCATGATTTAGAGCAGCAGCTTCTCATTCTAGGTAGAAGAGGCCAATGGTACTCATCATCTCTCCATGCTAGTCGGCAATGGGGAGAAACTCACACCCAACCTCCTTTCTCTAGACCCTCTCTGTTTTGCTCGATTATCCTCAGTGCAAATTCCACTGGCATTCTATCACCTGACCATGCCGGTATGTAGACTCCCAACCCCTCCTAGAACATGTCATGATAGAGTGATCCCAAGTGAGAACAGAGGCTTATCCCTTCAGAATGCCACCACCTCTGATCCCCAACTCTGACTCTGTTAAGCTATTTCTTTTCTTTGTCCTCGTATCTTAATCAGCTATTTTTTTCTTTTGTGCTTGAGTCTCACTCCATTGCCCAGGCTGGAGTGCAGTGACACGATCTCAGGTCACTGAAACCCCTGCTTCCCAGGTTCAAGCTACTCTCCTGCCTCAGCCTCCTCAGTAGCTGGGACTACAGGCATCTGCCACCACACCTGACTAATTTTGTGTATTTTTAGTAGAGATGGGGCTTCACCATGCTGGCCAAGCTGGTCCCAAACTCCTGACCTTGTGATCCGCCCACCTTGGCCTCCCAAAGTGCTGAGATTACAGGCATGAGCCACCACACCCAGACCCTAATCAGGTTTTAAGTCCCCTATTATATGATGCTTTTATATCCTCCTGAAATCTTAAAGTATAAATTATATGATCTGTAATTGTTATAGCATCCAGTCCTCACAAAACCGTATTTTTTTTAAACAGTAAAATCAGCGCCACTAGCATTTATGGAGTAGTTACTAATGCAACAATACTATTCTGAGAGGGAGGAACACATAGGGAGACATGAGAAGCCTTAGAGCTTACAGTGAGAAATAACGGGGCACAGTGGTGAGAATGTACACACAAATGTAGCCTCTCTAAATACAGGGATATAAAATGTATTTTTTTAAATTGCCATTTACACATCACATTGTATTCTGATTGCTTCGTAGTTAAAAATACTTAAATGTTTCTTCTAATATCCCAAACTGGATAGTGATGAACATATTTAATTCTCTCTCTTTTCATTTTACTTGATTTCTTAGACCATTCAGATACTGTGGGGAAACTTAGGGGAACAAGTTTGAAAACCAAAGTACTTAAGTAAAATTTATTGAGTGCTCACTATGTGCTAACTACTAGCATGGCAAATGCTGGGAATAACACAGTGAGCAAAAACCAGCGGTGACCTTGCACTGATGGAGTTCACAGTGCAATGGAACGAACCGGTAATAACCAGACCAGTCAATGATGAATTATCACAGCAATAAGTGCTGCACAGAAGAGCCAGGGTGCTGAGTGCACAGCACAGAGGGCACAACATGGACCTGGCCGTGAGCAGGGAATGGACCGGGCATCCAGGAGGGCTCCCACGATCAAGGACACACAGCTAGAGGAAAAACCTGAGGAGCACAGAGAGTACGCCAGGCAAACAGAGGTAGGGGCAAATTTTTTGTAACTGGAGGGTGCAGGACAGTTCCAAGGAACTGAGAGGAAGTGGGAACCAAAGGGCAAGGGACAGCTTGATGGAAAATGAGGCAAAAGCAGCAGGGAGGGACAAGACCTTGCAGGACCTTGTGGGTTGTGTTAAGGATAGATGTTCACCCTCAAGACAATAAGCAGCCACAAAGGAGTTCTGCATCTGTTGCTAATTACATCCTAAGACCACTTATGCAGAGCATCTGGCGGAGTCCCAGATCCATAGCAGTAGGCAGCAAATGTTGATTCCCTCCCAAAGGCATCCTACAACATTTACTGCTTTATCCAAATAGTCTACCAATTAACAATCAAAATGAGTATCTCTTATATTTTCACATCAGTATCGTTGTGAAATGAATTAGTATGTTTGAGTCTTAATGGAATGTCCATTATCTGTCAATATACAAATGCAATCAGCTTTTGATATCCAAAGTTTCTACCTCTGAAACCAAATGCAGATCAAAATGCAGAATCCAACAAATGTGAAACCTGTGTATAGAGGGCTGATGTTTTGTATATATGGGTTCCAAAGAGCCAACTGCAGGACTTGAGTCTGTGCAACATTTGATATCTGTGGGGGTCTGAGAACCAATTCCCCATAGATACCAACGCACAACTAGATATACAAAAAGCAATTGTAGTTTTATTCCCTAGAAATGAACATTTTGGAAATGAGATTAGGAAAACAATTTCATTTATGACAGCATCAAAAAAAAATACTAGTAGTAACTCCAAGAAATGAAGCACAAGATATATTCTGAAAACAATAAGAGTATTGGAAGAAATTTAAGAGAACCTAAACAACAGAAGTACACCACATGTTCTTTAATATGGGAAGAACATAGTATTATCAAGATGGCAATACTTGAAATTCATTGAAAACCTTAACATAATCAAGATGGCAATATTTCTTAAGTTGATCTATAGATTTGATTCAATTTCTATCACAATTCAAGTTGCTTTTGTTCCCAGAAACCAACAAGCTGACTGTAAAATTCATATGGAAATAGAAAGGATTCAGAATGAACAAAGCCGTTTTGTAAAAAGAAGAGCAAAGTAGAGTACTCCCACTCCTAGATTTCAAATTTTACTACAAATCAACAGTAATAAAGACTCTATGTACTGGCATGGAATAGACATATAGGTCAATGGACCAGAACTGAGAATCCAGATGTCAATTGATTTTTGACAAGGGTGCCAAGATAATTTAAGGGGGAAAGAGTCTCTTTTATTTTTTTAATCAACAGAATTTTATTTCATTAAGCATGAAGTTACATTCACGTTTGTCTACAAACACAGTCAGTAAGGAAACAAAAACTATCAGCTTTCTTGCTGTAGTACCAGATGTTCAGTGGCAGGCTCACTTAAAGGCAGAGTCAACCCTGACGGGGACTTGAGATCAGTCACAAATCCTTAGCGGGAGAACACAAAGACCACCAGCTTTCTTGCTGTGGTGCTGGATGTTCAGTGGTAGGCTCACTTGAAGATGGAGTCAACCCTGATGGGGAGTCGAGATCAGTCACAAATACTTAGGAGGAGAACACAAAGACCACCAGCTTTCTTGCTGTGGTGCCGAATGTTCAGTGCCATGGTCACTTAAAGGCAGAGTCAACCCTGACAGGGACTAGAGATCGGTCACAACTACTTGGGAGGAGAACACAAAGACTGCCAACTTTCTTGCTGTGCTGCCGGGTGTTCAGTGGCAGGGTCACGTGAAGGCGGAGTCAACCCTGACGTGGACTGAGATCAGTCACAACTACTTGGGAGGAGAACACAAAGACCGCCAGCTTTATTGCTGTGGTGCCGGGTGTTCAGTGGCAGGCTCACTTGAAGGTGGAATCAACCCTGATGGGGACTCCAGATCAGTCACTACTTGGAGGAAAATGCAAAGACCACCAGCTTTCTTGCTGTGGTGCCGGATGTTCAGTGGCAGGCTCACTTGAAGGCAGAGTCATCCCTAACAGGGACTTGAGATCAGTCACAAATACTTGGGAGGAGAATATAAAGACTACCAGCTTTCTTGCTGTGGAGCCGGACATTCATTGAGTGGGAGGCTCACTTGAAGGCAAAGTGAACCATGACGCATACTCAAGATCTGTGCAAAGTACTTGGAAGGAGAACACAAAGACCACCAGCTTTCTTGCTGTGGTGCCAGATGTTTAGTGGCAGGCTCAATTGTAGGCAGAGTCAACCCTGACGGGGACTCGAGATCAGTCAAAACTACATGGGAGGAGAACACAAAGACCGCCAGCTTTCTTCCTGTGTTGCTGGATGTTCAGTGGCAGGCTTACGTGAAGGCAGAATCGACCATAGCGGAACTTGAGATCAGTCACAACTACTCGGGAGGAGAACACAAAGACCGCCAGCTTTCTTGCTGTGGTGCCGGGTGTTCACTGGAAGGTTCACTTGAAGGTGGAATCAACCCTGATGGGGACTCCAGATCAGTCACAACTACTTGGGAGGAGAACACAAAGACTGCCAGCTTTCTTGCTGTGGTGCCAGGTGTTCAGTGGCAGGCTCACCTGAAGACAGAGTCATCCCTGATGGGGAATTGAGGTCAGTCTCAAATACTTGGGAGGAGAATATAAAAACTACCAGCTTTCTTGCTGTGGAGTCTGACGTTCATTGGGTGGAGGGCTCACTTGAAGGCAAAGTGAACCATGATGGGTACTCGAGATCTGTGCAAAGTACTTGGGAGGAGAACACAAAGACCGCCAGCTTTCTTGTTGTGGTGCCGGATGTTCAGTGGCAGGCTCACGTGAAGGTGGAATCAACCATGATGGGGACTTAAGATCAGTCACAACTACTTGGGAGGAGAACACAAAGACCGCCAGCTTTCTTGCTGTGTTGCTGGATGTTCAGTGGCAGGCTCACTTGAAGGGGAAGTCAATCCTGATGGGGACTTGAGGTCAGTCACAACTACTTAGTAGGAGAACATAAAGTAGTTGGGACTGATCTTGAGTCCCTGTCAGGGTTGACCCTGGCTTCAAGTGAGCCTGCCACTGGACCTCTGGCACCACTGCCAGTAACCTGAAGGTCTTTGTTTTCTCCTCCCAAGTACTAATGACTGATCTTAGGTCAGACTGCTCTTACTGCCAGCTTTCTTGCTGTGATGCCGGTTGTTTAGTGGCATGCTCACTTGAAGGCAGAGTCAACCCGGTCACGGACTTGATATCAGTCAGAACTATTTGGGAGAAGAACACAATCGCCAGCTTTCTTGCTGTGGTGCTGGATGTTCAGTGGCAGGCTAACTTAAAAGCACAGCTAATCCTGACAGGGACTCAAGATCAGTCACAAGTACTCGGGAAGAGAACACATAGACCGCAGCTTTCTTGTGATGGTGCCGGATGTTCAGTGGTCGGCTCACTTGCAGGTAGAATCAACCCTGATGGGAACTCGAGATCAGTCAGAAGTGCTTGGTGGAAGAGCTCGAAGACCACCAGCTTAATTGCTGTGGTGCTGAATGCTCAGTGGCAGGGTCACTTAAAGGTGGAGTCAACACTGACGGGGACTGGAGATCAGTCACAACTACTTGGGAGAAGCACACGAAGACCACCAGTTTCTTGTTGTAGTGCTGGATGGTCGGTGGCAGGCTCACATGAAGGCAGAATCAAACCTGATGGGGACTCAAGATTAGTCACAACTCCTTGGGAGGAGAACACGAAGACCACCAGCTTTCTTGCTGTGGTGCCGGATGTTTGGTGTCTGGCTCACTTGAAGGTGGAGTCAACCCTGATGGGGACTCAAGATCAGTCACAACTACTTGGGAGGAGAACATAAAGGCCGCCAGCTTTCTTGCTGTCGTGCTGGGTATTAAGTGGCAGGATCATTTGAAGGTGGAGCCATCCCTGACGGGGACTTGAAATCAGTCACAAATATTTGGGAGGAGGGTATACAGACTGCCAGCTTTCTTGTTGTGGTGTCGGACGTGAATTGAGTGGCATGCACACTTGAAGGCAAAGTGAACCATGACGGCGTCTCGAGGTCTGTGCAAAGTACTTGGAAGGAGAACACAAAGACCACGAGCTTTCTTCCTGTGGTGCCAGATGTTCAGGAGCAGGCTCACTTGAAGGTGAAATCAACCGTGACATGGACTCGAGATCAGTCACAACTGATTGGGAGGAGAACACAAAGACCTCCAGATTTATTGCTGTGGTGCTGGATGATAAGTAGCAGGCTGACTTGAAGAAAGGGTCAACCCTGATGGGGACTCGAGATCAGTCACAACTACTTGGGAGGAGAAGAAAAGTACCACCAGCTTTATTGCTGTGCTGCCGGATATTCAGTGGCAGGCTCACTTGAAGGTGGAGTCAACCCTGATGGGGCCTAGAGATCAGTCACAACTACTTGGGAGGAAACAGAAAGACCACCAACTTTATTGCTGTGGTGCTAGATGTTCAGTGATAGGCTAACTTGATGGCAAAGTCAACCCTTAAGTGGACTCAAAGTCAGTTACACTACTTAAAAGGAGAACACAAAGACAACCAGCTTTCTTGCAGTGATGCCGGATGTTCAGTGGTAGGCTCACTTGATGGCAAATTTAATCCTGATGGGGACATGACATCAGTCACACTACTTAAGAGGAGAACACAAAGACCACCAGCTTTCTTGCTGTGGTGCCAGATGTTCCGTGACAGGCTCAGTTGAAGGCGGCGTCAACTCTGACTGGGAGTTGAGATCGGTAACAAATACTTGGGAGGAGAATATAAATACTGTCAGCTTTCTTGCTGTGGTGTCCGATGTTCATTCCGTTGCAGGCTGACTTTAAGGCAAAGCAAACCCTCACAGGGACT
The DNA here is from genome assembly GCF_009761245.1 of Sapajus apella. Taxonomy (NCBI): domain Eukaryota; kingdom Metazoa; phylum Chordata; class Mammalia; order Primates; family Cebidae; genus Sapajus; species Sapajus apella. The sequence continues at coordinate 514,985 of NW_022437184.1, forward strand.
CTAGATCAGTCACAACTACTTGGGAGAACAGAAAGACTGCCAACTTTATTGCTGTGGTGCCAGATGTTCAGTGGCAGGCTCACTTGATGGCAAAGTCAACCCTCAAGAAAACTGGAAGTCAGTCACACTACTTGAGAGGAGAACGCAAAGACAACCAGCTTTCTTGCGGTGGTGCCGGATGTTCAGTGCTAGGCTCAATTGGAGGCAAAGTCAACCCTGACGGGGACACGACATCAGTCACATTACTTAAGATGAGAACATAAAGATCACCAGCTTTCTTGAGGTGGCACCGGATATTCAGTGGCAGGCCACTTGGAGGTAAAGTCAATCCTGATGGGGACATGACATCAGTCACATTACTTAAGAGGAGAACACAAAGACCACCAGCTTTCTTGCGGTGGTGCTGGATGTTCAGTGGCAGGCTCACTTGAAGGCGGAGTCAACTCTGACTGGGAGTTGAGATCGGTAACAAATACTTGGGAGGAGAATATAAATACCACCAGCTTTCTTGCCGTGGTGTCAGATGTTCATTCTGAGGCAGGCTGAATTGAAGCAAAGTAAACCCTGATGGTTACTCGAGATCTGTCAATGTACTTGGAAGAACACAAAGACCACCAGCTGACCTGCTGTGCTGCTGGGTGTTCACTTGCAGGCTCACTTGCAGGCAGAGTCAACCCTGATGGGGACTCGTGATCAGTCACAACTACTTGGGAGGAGAACACAAAGACCACAGGCTTTCTTGTTGTGATGCCGGATGTTCAGTGGCAGGCTCACTTGAAGGCAGAGTCCACCCTAACGGGGACTCGAGATCAGTCACAACTACTTGGGAGGAGAACACAAAGACCGCCAGCTTTGTTGTTGTGATGTCAGATGTTCAGTGGCAGGCTCACTCTAAGTTGGAATCAATCTTAATGGAGACTCAAGGTCAGCAACAACTGCTTTGGAGGAGAACACAAGGACTGCCCGCTGTCTTGCTGTTGTTTTGGATGTTCAATAGCAGGCTTATCGGAAGGCAGAAGTATCTTGAAGGGAACTCGAGATCAATCAGAATTATTTTTGTTCAGTAGCAGGATCATTAGAAGATGGAATCAACCCTGCATGGAACTCGCTTTTAACTTCAATATTTGGGGGTTGGGGGAAAAAATCCAGGTCTTGGTGGAAGATTCGGGGGAAAACCCCTGGGTGGATAGGCATTCCTCACTGCAAATGGAGCATATGGTGGACCTGGGAAATCGCTAGGTGGAAAATCACGTGGAGAAGCTCCAAACAGGGTTCCTGGAGGAGGTGGGGGGAAAGGAGTTCCTCTT
>NW_022437185.1:0-2609 GCF_009761245.1 Sapajus apella
GGAGGCATCACACTACCGGACCTCAAACTATACTACAAGGCTACAGTAATCAAAACAGCATGGTACTGGTACCAAAACAGGATATAGACCAATGGAACAGAACAGAGGTCTCGGACGCAACGCAACATATCTATTTTATATTATATTATTTTTTAAAGACAGGGTCCTTTTTATGTTGCCCAGGTTGGTAAACAGTGGCTATTCACAAGGGTCATCACAACACAGCGCAGTCTTGAACTCTTGGCCTGAAGCCATCCCCTCACTTCAGCTCCCCAAGTAGCTAGGACTATAGGCGTATGCCACCATGTCCACAACTTTGCAATTTTAAAGTTCTCCCAAAAGAAGTCTCCAGGTGGCCAGGCGCAGTGGCTCACACTTGTAATCCCAGCACTTTGGGAGGCTGAGGCAGGTGGATCACCTGAGGTCAGGAGTTCGAGACCAGCCCAGCCAACATGGCAAAATTCCATCTCTACTAAAAATACAAAGCATTAGCCAGGCATGGTGGCAGGTGCCTGTTATGCCAGCTACTTGCAAGGCTGAGGCAGGAGAATTGCTTGAACCCTGGAGGCGGAGATTGCAGTGAGCCAAGATCACACCATTGTACTCCACCTAGGTGACAGAGTGAGACTCTGTCTCAAAGAAAAAAAGAAGAAGTCTCCAGGCTCAGATGGTTTGATCAGAGAACACTGCCAAACATTTAGTGAAACAATTAATACAAATTCTACACAAAATTGAACACTCACTGATGATTAAAAAAAAAAACTCTTGGAAAAAAATAGGAATAGAAAGGTAGAAAGGGAACCTCCCTCACTTACTTGATGAAGAGTATAAGAAACCTACAGCTAACATTAAACTCAATGATGAAAGACTAAATGCTTCTCACACTCTTATTCAACATACTGCTGGAAGTTCTAGTCTGTGCAATAAGGCAAGAAAAAGAAATGAGCGACATGCAGATCAAAAAGGCAGAAATAAAACTGTCCTTATTTATAGATGATATGATTGTCTACATAGAAAATCCCAAGGAATCTACAAAATGTTCCTAGATCTAATAAGAAAGTTCAGCAAGGAGGCAGAATATAAGATACGTGCGCAAAAATCAACTGTATTTTTATATACCTCTAGCAGTGAACATGTGGTCACCAAAATTAAAAATACCATTTACAATGGCTAAAAAAAATGAACTGCTTAGATAGAAATCTTATAAAAAATGTAGATAAGTTTCTCATGCTGAAAACTACGCGGTACTGATGAAAGAAATCAAAGATAGATAAATGGAGAAACACACCACATTAATACATTTCCAAAACACAGTACAGATGTTAATTCTTCCCAAGTTAATATACACACTTAATGTGCTTTCTATAAAAACTCCAGCAAGATTTTTTTTTGTAGATATAGACAAGCATATTTCAAGATTTATGTGGAAAAACAAAGGAACTAGGATCATTGGAACAAATTTTAAAAAGAAGAACAAAGTTGGAGGAATCAGGCTTCCTGATTTATTATACATGATATATATAAGACTGATTAAGTAATATATTTACAATAATCATAACTGTGGTATTGCCAGAGGGAGAGACATATATCAGGGGAACAGAATAGAGGACTCGGAAAAGGCACCACAAAATTCTGCCTGCCTGATTTTTGTTTTTACAATAGTATAAATCAATTCAATGGAAGAAAGACAGACTTTTTAACCAAGAGTTTTGGAGCAATTGGACATCCATAGGCAAAAAAAAAAAAGGTAACCTCAAACTAAGTCTCATAACTTACACAAAACAAACTCAAAATGGATCATGATCTTAAATGTAAAATGTAAAATATATAAAACTTTCAGGAGAAAATATTTGAAATCTAGGGCTAGGCATACATGCTTCTCACTTGACATCAAAACTATAATCCATAAAAGGAGAGACTGATAAAATGGACTTCATCAAAATTTAAAACTTTCTCACAAGAGAAAAACAAGCCCATTCAAAAGTGGGCAAAGGATATGAACAGATACTTTGCAAAAGAAGACATACATGAGGCCAACAAGCATATGAAAAAATGCTCATCATCACTAGTCATCAGAGAAATGCAAATCAAAACTACATTGAGATACCATCTCACGCCAGTTAGAATGGAGATCATTAAAAAATCTAGAGACAACAGATGCTGGAGAGGATGTGGAGAAATAGGAACACTTTTACACTGTTGGTGGGAGTGTAAATTAGTTCAACCATTGTGGAAGACAGTGTGGCGATTCCTCAAGGACACAGAAATAGAAATTCCATTTGACCCAGCAATCCCATGACTGGGTATATATCCAAAGGATTATAAATCGTTCTACTATAAGGACACGTGCACACGAATGTTCACTGCAGCACTGTTTACAATAGCAAAGACCTGGAACCAACCCAAATGCCCATCGATGATAGGTTGGACAGGGAAAATGTGGCACATATACACCATGGAATATTATGCAGCCATCAAAAACAATGAGTTTGTGTCCTTTGTAGGGACATAGATGAACCTGGAAACCATCATTCTCAGCAAACTGACAGAAGAGCAGAAGATCAAACACCGCATGTTCTCACCCATAGGTGGGTGTTGAACAATGAGAA
>NW_022437185.1:2709-13891 GCF_009761245.1 Sapajus apella
TTCTTCACATGTACCCCAAAACCAAAAATGCAATAAAATAAATAAATGGGGGGGAAAAAAGTAAACAAATACTGAGAGAGAATGAAGAGACACATCTTGAGTCTTCCAGGAAGGCAAAATAAAAAACGCCACATGGCTTGTCCTCAGGCGTTCACCATGTCTAGAGTGCTGCTGCTGTCACCACTGGCTCTGCACCCTGCCGGTGGCTAGGTAGAGGCAGTGGGGAAGGATCCGCTTGGACATGCTGTAAATACAGCATTTGCTGGTGGTGACACCCTCCTGGGGCTGTGGTGGCAGACCGCTGTGTCAGGAACCCATTTCCTGGGAGTAGCAGAGGGGTCCCAGGTCTTCAGGACAGCCTGAGATGGCAGCCCCTACACCTCAGCAGGGGTCCCTTGTCCCTTTTCTCCAATGCGGTGTCAACATTGAGATTGTCTATCCCAGTTGGCGATAAAACCTGAGCTGTGTTCCTTGTAGGTTACGCCTCCTTTCCCCAACTTGGGGGAGTAGTGGGAGGGAACAGGGAAGGATCACTGAGGGGGCAGAGGACACCCCAGGGATCGGTGACCTGGCCCTCTCTCAGGTTCTGTACCAGTTGTGCAAGCCAGTATTTCATGGTGGTGTCATCTTTCAGCATCAGGGCAAAGAATATGTCCTTCAGCTGGTCAGGGAGGCACTGCCTGAATGCTTCACGTGCCCTAGGGTTATCTGAGAGTCGAAGGTAACATCTCACTACATGCTTCAGCAGATGGGCAGAAGGCTCTTTGGATAACTGCAGGACCATCTTACCCAAGATCATGGCAACAAGGGAGCAATGCTCATACGTCTGATATATATAAGCCAAACCAGTGTCATCTAAGCTCCTCTGGAGGATGAATGTGGCAACTGTTTTAGAAAGTTCACTTCCAGATTCCATAATTCGCAAACATAAACGGAAATCGACAACATTTCCGTTGTCAATAAAAAGTTGATTAGTCCTTGTTCATCTGTTTTCACCAGGGTCCCAATAACTCCAAGACTGGCGAGTCGAAGATACTCAAAGGGGCGTGTGTGCAAAAAAGGGGTGCAAAAAAAGCGGGATGTGTGCTTTGAGAAACGCTGACCTGGCTTCTGGATGTGATGCTACACATTGCAGTAATGCCAGAGCATTGCAAACTCTGTCAGCTTGGTGTGCTGTCAAGGTGGGTGAGTTGTTAGCTGGATACATATTCACAATTTCCTGTAAAAGTGCTGTCGCAGTACCAAATGAATGCCACAGCATGGGTGCAAAGTCAGGAACAGATTCTCGCTTCTTGCTTAGCTCCAGCAAAGCATTTTCCCTCGTCTCAGGACTGGACAGCTCCTTGGTCCACTGGTAGATCTTTTCTCTATCCACTTGTGCCAATGCAGTAGGTGCAGGCTTGTACTGGGAACTGTCCTGGCACTGGGGGAAGCATGTCAGCAGGGCCAAATGACCCCTTTCCCGCAGTCGTCGCCAGGCTGTGCATGTTGGGAGCGGTCACCACCCTCAGACCAGCGTCCCAGCATCAGCACCTCCCATCTTAGAGCTTTTTTTCTTCCCTCCTCTGAGTTCAAGAGGAGCTTCTTCTAGGTGGAGAAGGCCCTGCAAGGTTTAAGGATCTCTGCAAGGACAAGGGTGCTGAAATGTAGAACTGCAATAGTGGCTTTCAAAAAGGGAAATAATCTGATTTCTGGAAATGGTGGGTAGGTAAAATTGACCTTGATTCTGAGGAAGAGGCTAGAACAGAATTTTTTCTAATTTAAATTGTATTCTGAATAGATTACACATCCACGTGGTTCAAAATTTAAGAGGTACAAGAGGTTTGCTGAAAAGTCTCACCCCTCTTTAGCCACCGAGATTTTCTGCCTAGAGAGGCCAATATGATCAGTTTTTACATATTCTTCTGGAGACATTGCATGCACATACAAATATATATAATTCTTTTTATGCAAATAGTAGTATATTATCACTTAATATAATCAGTTTCACTGTCATGTGGATTTAGTCATTCAGCAGATATTTATTAAGTACCAGTCATGTAGTAGACACAAGCCAGGCGTGGTGGCTCACACCTGTAATCTCCGCACTTTGGAAGGCCAAGGTGGGTGGACCACCTGAGGTCAGGGGTTCAAGACCAGCCTGACCAAAATGGTGAAACCCTATCTCTACTTAAAAAAAAAAAAATTCAAAAATTAGCTTGGTGTGGTGGCCCGCGCCTGTAGTCCCAGCGATTTGGGAGGTTGAGACAGGAGTGAGGTGGACGTTGCAGTGAGCCAAGATCGTACTCCTGCACTCCAGCCTGGGTGACAGAGTGGCACTTTGCCTCAAAAAAAAGTATATATGTATGTATATAGAAGACACCATCTCAGTATAGATATTTAGAAGTAACTATAGGTCCACAGGTGGTTGCAAAGATGGTACTGACAGGTAGTGGCGACAAGGTATCCTGTAGCCAGCATTCCCCCATGGTTGCATCCTGCACAATTATAGTAAAACCAGGAATTTCATGTTGGTCGTGATAGGCAGTGCTTCACAAGCTGGAGATACAGCAGTGAACAAAATGCAGAACTCTCTGCCCTGCCCTTTTGGGATCTGTATTCCCGATATTTTGGGGGTGTGGAGTAGACAAGTAAAATGTATATTTGCTGGTGAGCACAGCGGTTAAATAAAGCAAGGAAAAAGATAGGTGTGGGGGGCGTTATTTTCAATATATTAAATTTTTTAATTTTAATTTTTTTTTTCCAGAGAGGAGTTCGCCCCAGGCTGGAGTGTAATGGCGCAATCTCTGCTCACTGCAACCTCCAACTCCCGGGTTCAAGCGATTCTCCTGCCTCAGCCTCTTGAGCAGCTCAGTAGCCAGGTGCGCACCACCATGCCCAGCTAATTTCTGTATTTTTAGTAGCAAGGAGGTTTCATCATGTTGGCCAGGCTGGTCTCAAACTCCAGACCTTGTGATCCTCTTTCCTCAGCCTCCCAAAGTGCTGGGATTACAGGCATGTACCACTGCACCCAGCCTGTTTTCATTATTTTATAAGGAAAATTTTCCAACATTCAGAGAAGGTAAAAGAATGACACCTAGAACACCCATGTCTACCATGTTACTACATTTGCCTGAGGGTGTTGGGGAAATTCTAAGTACGGTGGTCAAGGAAGCGCTAGCTCGGTAGGCAATGTTAAATAAAGACGCTCAAGACCCTCAAGAGCGGAGAGAGAGCTATGTGGAGTCTGGGGACCAGGCACAACAAGTGCAAAGATACTGAAGCAGGAGCATTCTTGCTGTGTTCAAGGAAAGCAAGGAGGCCAGTGAGGTTGAAAAGGGAATAAGGTCAGAGTGAGAACAGGGGAGAGAGAACGGCTGGGGGGTGGGGACAGGGGGAGGCAGGGCCTGTGATTTCTATTTGGCGAGGTGGGAAGCCGCTGGAGAGGTTTAGGCTGATAATTGATGTCACATATCTTATGTTTTTATAGTACCCATGTGATTGCTCCCGATGAATAGACAGAAGGGAGTGAGGGTAGCTAGCAAGCAGATTCAGCTAGAAGAGATGATGCCTTTGACTAAGGTGTTGGAGAAGTGGTTGGATTCTAAATAATTTTTCAAGGTGGAGCTGACAGAATGTGAAGATCATTCCATTTGTTTATACAGAGCTTCCTCATTCTCTTTGACAGCTAGAATCTCATTATATTATAAGGTTTTAAACTAGTCCCTGAGGATGAAGGTTTAGGTTGATACTGTATCTTTTGCTGCCACGAAACAGACAAATACCAAGAGCCTATGGACGTCCACAGATCCTCAATAGTCTCCCACAGTGTGCCTGAGGACAGGGCTGGCTGAATGTTAGGACAGATTACCACATGTGTATATAAACGACACGCGTACACGTAACTTTTCACACAAGTGAGTATTTGAAGAATAAATTCCAAGCAGCAGAAACGCTGGGTTCTTGCTTGGATGTTGTATCCATTTTTGCTCCCACCAGGAGTGCGGATGATTCCCCAAAGCTTTGCCAAAGTGTGTTCATAGTTAACGTTGTGATCTTTGCCAATGTTAAATGGAAATTGGCACATCAGTGTGTTTTAATTTACATTATTCTTATGAGAGAGTTTGAGCCTCCTTTTATATGTTTGAGATCTTTTTGCCAGCCCAGCCAACATGGTGACGCCCTGTCTCTATAAAATTGCAAAAATTAGCCGGGCATGATGGTGGGCGCCTGTAGTCCCAGCTGCTCAGGAGGCTGAGGTGGGAGAATCACTTGAACCTGGGAGGCGGAGGTTGCAGTGAGCTGAGATTGTGTCATTGCACTCCAGCCTGGCAACAGAGCGAGACCCCGTCTCAAAAACAAAACAAAAACTCTGAATTTCCTTTTCTGTGAAATATTCATATCCTTTGCCTATTAAGCTGATGTTGCTTTCTCGGTTCATAGCTCTGTATATTGGGAACATTGTCTCTTTGTAATAAAAGTAGCATTTTTAGCAGTCTGTTTTTGTCTTTTGACATTTAGTGGCTTTGCATTTTCGCCATGCTGAAAACTTAATTTTCATTAGGTGAATTTATTCCTTAAAAGCTCCTGGATTTGGGATACTATTTTTTAAAGGGCTTGGAAGGCTATTGGAATATTCTCACATTTTCCTGACATTTCGATGATGCTAATAAGCATTGACAATGTGTGATTGCTTTCATCATCCTAATACTTTATGGGTTTAGTATTTCCATGCAAAGCTTTTTCATCCATTTGGAATTTATTTGTCTTAGTGTAAGGCGTGAAGTACAACTCTAACTTTACAGTTTTGTCCAAGTATCTGTTAGTAAATAATCCACCCTTTCATGATTGGACACACCACTTTTATTATATTCTGAGTTCCTGCATGTGTCTGGATCGTTTCTCGGCCTTGTGTCCTATTCCATTGATTTGCGTGTGCACACATATTCATAGTGGTTTTATGATATGTTCCAATATCTGGGAGGAAGAGTAGGTTATTATGGTGTGTTTTGTTTTATTCAGCGACGGTGGTGCTTCTCCAAATCTCAAAATGCCTGTTAAAAGATCACTGAGATTGGATGGTCTGTTATAAGAAAATTCATTTGATCCTTCAAAAATCTGTTTGCTTCTCTCACAAGCTCTAAAGAACAAGAGTACAGAAATGGACTATCAAATGAAAGGAGAAAAAAATTGAATAGCCCCAGTTTAACTGAAAGCAAAGAATCTACAACTAAAGACAGTGATGAATTCATGATGTTGCTGTCTAAAGTTGAGAAACTGTCAGAAGAAATTGTGGAGATAATGCAAAATGTAAGTCTGCAGCCTTTGGAGGGCAGGAGAGAGACTGGAAATCTCACTGGAATCTCCTGTGGATCACGTTTCTTAAAAAGAGAAATGCAGAAAACCAAAGAACGAATGACAAAAGTAACTAAAGAAAAACTGCTTGAAGAGAGTTGAGGACTTCCTCACAGAGAATCGTGTCCTCATGACAGCTGTGAATTCCTTAAAGCCGTTTTAAACTGAGGCACTTAGAAGAAATGCACTCACCAGAAGCATCAACTTCTGCATCTGGCTGATCATATTTAAAGGAACAGAGAAATATTTGTAATTAATCTGCCCAGTAAATACCGGCTTGTAGCAGTTGGCAGGTGCACGTCTAGATAAAATTTCTTGCAGCTAATTTAAACTTTCTACACACAAGTAGATAATCTCAATGTAAATAATACATTTCTTTTTGACTCTTTAAGCCAACAGGGAGAGGAGGATCTTGGGTTATATTCAGTATCACATACATTTCTGTGGACTTTTAGCACTCGTGGGTAGACTTAATAAAGCATGTATAAAAATGGCTCCTTTGGTAGAGCTATATATTTTTCTGAAATTCAGATTAAATATAATGGTGAGTAGAATTAAGTACCAGTTTTCCCATTTAGAGCCTCAGCTGCTTATTAATTTATAGATTCTTAAAAAAAACTGTTTTTAATTTATCTGGTCTGTTGTGTAGCTACTATCTCAGAAGTGAGTTTTTATTTTCCTCTGCTTGGAGAGAAAAAAACACTTTCGAGGTTTTAAAATGTCAATACCATTTACAAAATATTAGAATGTATTTTTCAGTACAAATGTTTTAAATATGAAGTTTTTTGAGCTAAACCACAGAGGCTACTGAATTTAAGAAAAAGACCTTTATTGTGGGCAATATGTGATCGCTTCTAAATTAAATTTCAATTATTATGTGGTGGAAAAAAAAAAGAAATGGATGAGGAAGTCAGGAATGGACCACATGGCAAGTGTCAGGAAAAGACAGTTTGGGTCTGGTTTTAGCCGTGTCATTAGTACTTGGCATTGCAGGTGAGCATAGGAGAACACAGTTAGTTAAACTACAGAGCAGAGAGCATTTAAGGGGGAAATGCGTATCTCCTGTACCTTATCACTGTTGTGACATCTCTACAACAGCTTCAAAAATATATCTGCATTGGCTGGGGGCGGTGGCTGATGCCTGCCATCCCAGCACTTTGGGAGGTCGAGTTGGGTGGATGAACTGAGGTCAGGAGTTCGAGACCAGCCTGACCAACATGGTGAAAGTAAATTTTTTATTTACTAAAAATAAAAAATTAGCCAGGTGTGGTGTCGGGTGCCTGTAATCCCAGCTACTGGGGAGGCTGAGGCAGGAGAATTGCTTGAACCTAGGAGGCGGAGGTTACAGTGAGCCAAGATTGTGCCATTGCACCCCAGCCTGGGAAACAGAGCAAGACTCCATGTCAAAAAAAAAATGTTTGTATATATATTTTTGAAGATATACCTCCTGCTCCACTCTGGACAGATGGTTCCTGGTATTTTATTCGAAACGTCTCATCATCCTTGGGAATTCCCTTTGCCTTTCCGTTTCCTGCATCCCCTGCCTTCCTCTTTCTTGGCTTGTTTCTTTATTTCAGTGAACTACATCGTCCAACAGCTTCCTAAGAACTAGCGTGTAGGAGGTAAAGTGGTTTACTTCCTGCATTTTTGAAAATAACTTGTCACTTTGTTTGACAATTTGATCAGGTACAGGGATCAGAAATTATTTTCCCTCAAAATCCAGTAGACATTTTCTCATTTCTTCTGTTTTCCAATGTTGCCATTAAGAAGTATGATGGGCCCAGTGGCCCACGCCTATAATCCCAGCATCTTGGGAAGCCCAGGCCTGAGGATTGCCTGAGCACAGGAGTTTGAGACCAGTCTGGGCAACATGGCAAGATTTCATCTCTACAAAAATTTAAGAAATTATCTGAGCATGGTGAGTCATGCTATGGTCCCAGCTACTCAGGAGGCTGAGGCAGGAGGCTGGCTTGAGCCCAGGAGGTTGAGGCTGCAGTGAGCCATGTTTGTGCCACTACATGGCAGCTGGACAAAGAGTGGGACTCTCTATTAAAAAAACAAAGTTTGATGTCATTTTGGCTCATTTTCTCATCTCACATGTAAACTATTTTTTTCTCTCTGGAAATTTTAGGGTTTTGCTCTTTGTCCCAGCATGCTGACATTGCACAGCGGTGGCCTGGGTCTAGGTCTGGTTATGTTCTCTTTGTTGGCACGTGCCAGGCTGTATCAATCTGGAACTAACAAGGTCCTCAGGCCTAGAAAATGTTCTTCTTTATGTTCTATGGTTTCCTCACAGTATTTCTTACTCAGGAAATTCTCTGATTTGGATGCTGAATTACGGACTTATTTCCTAATCTTACTTTCTTTTTCCCTCTTGTTTTCTGTTACTTCGTCTTTTTTCCTGAGATGTTTCATTAACTTTTCCTCCAATCCTTCTTTTAAAATTTGAATTTCTGCTATTGAATGTTGATTTCCAAGGGCTTAGAGTTTAGATTCCTTATTCTCTGGATGCTCTTTTTGTTGCTGTAGTAAATAGGTTCCTGTTCTTGCTTCAAGGTTGCAGCGTCTCCCCTGATCTTTCTTTGTATGTTGCGACAATTTTTTTTTGAGAAGGAGTTTTGCTCTTGTTGCCCAGGCTGGAGTACAATGGCAAGATCTCAGTTTACAGCAACCTCTGCCTCCCGGGTTCAAGCAATTCTCCTGCCTCAGTCTCCCAAGTAGCTGGGATTACAGGCATGTGCCACCATGCCGGGCTAATTTTTTTTTTTTTTTTAGTAGAGATGGAGTTTTTCCATGTTGGTCAGGCTGGTCTCAAACTCCCGACCTCAGGTGATCCGCCCGCCTCAGCCTCTCAAAGTGCTGGGATTACAGGCAAGAGCCACCATGCCCGGCCAGGATAATATTTTTTAAAAGTTTTCCTCTGTACCCTCTTATCTCTCCTTTCTCCAAGTTCCCTTTCTGTCTGGTCTCTTTACTTCACAGTGGGAGCTTTCCTTGAGTATCTGGCGACGCTTGGCTGTCGGATTTAAAGTAAGGTGCTGTGAGCTCATTGGAAACTTTGTGTGCATTAGTGGAAATTTTCGACTAGAGGACGTTGCTGGGGGTGATGGGATGCCAGATGCTGGCATCTATGGGCCATGTCTCTTGGTCACACCCAGTTTCCCCAGGTCTCTCATCTCTGGTGTAAGCCAGGCTGCTGGTGTCCAGGACGCTTGAGTGTGTGGGCGCGGGGACAATCTCCCTGGCCACTAACTTGTTTTCAGCATAGAACTGCAACCTGGCTCTCAGCGGTGCCTGCTTTCCCCGGAAAATGATCTTTTATTCCCCCAGGGTTAGGCAGACATAATTTCTTGGCTGGCAGATTAGGGAAAGAGATCTGGGGCTCCAACTGTTGCCTTTAGCGATTTTCAGCTGATTTGCTATGTCCAGTCCTACTGCTGCCTTCAGAGGTAAGTAATTGGTGCCTCGATTTCTGAGCTTGTTCAGGAATCTGTTGAAACCAAGCCCCAAAGAGAAAGAAGCCAACGACTAACAGAAATTCTTGTTTGCAGGATGTCAGATAAGAAAAGAAACATCTTGCCGAAATGTTGAAACTTCCTCTGCTCATGAGATTTAAAAAACTGGCTGAAATCAGTTGGACCCAACACGGCCAGCTAGAGTCTGCAGAATGAGTTCGCTGACATCTCCGACTTTCCACCACACGTTTCACACTAGCGCCCCCCAAATTTGCACCCATGACCCATGAGGAGGCATGAAGTCCTCTCCTTTCCTCTCACCAATCACCTCCTAATCTCAGAATCCACCCACTAAACATTTTCTAATAAAGACACTGCCTAAAAGCTGGCACAAGCGGATAGATTGACCTGGACTTCTGTCTCCTTGAGGGTCGATCTGTTTTCGTTTTCCCAAAACACTGGTGCTGTAGTATTGGCTTCTGATCTGCTGGGCAGTGGGTCCTTTCGCTTGGTAATGCCGCGTCAGGAACTGGCTTACAGTTTGCTCGTCCTGAAACCCCAGCCCTGCCCCGCAAGGCATCTGATTTTCATCATTTTCTTTCGTTTATTTTTTCCGAGATGGAGCCTCCCTCTGTCGCCAGGGTGGTATGCAGTGGTGCGATCTCTGCTCACTGCAGCCTCTGCCTCTTGGGTTTGAGTGATTCTCCTGCTTCAGTCCCCGGAGTAGCTGGGACTACAAAAACCCACCACCACAACCTGCTCATTTTTGTATTTTTAGTAGAGACAAGGTTTCATCATATTGGCCAGGCTGGTCTCCAGCTCCTGACTTTGTGATCCCCCCGCCTCAGCCTCCCAAAGTGCTGGGATGACAGGTGTTAGCCACTGTGCCCTGCCCACCCCCACCCCTTTTGTTCTTTAATCCAGAGCATCTGCAATATCTCTTTGGACTGAGAGCTGGGGCCCTCACCCTGGTTACAGAGAACAGCTTTCTCAGGCATAGTGTGGAATGGATGGATGTATCATCTTGGGAATAAAATATGGGAGGTGCCAATTTTCCATGTATTGATTTCATGTATTGTGCGTTCTGTGCTTGAGGCGGGCTGGAGGGACCTCCACAAAACCCTATTCCTTGGCCCATCTTTGAGCCACAGCCTTCCCTTTGCCACCGGGAGAGAGTTGCAAAGGCTCTTCCCCATCGCCCTCTGCACAGGCGTTTCAGGTGGCGACATCTGTCACATATCCTGGTGAATGCCTGACCGGCACACACTTGCTCGGCAGCCTCCTCTGTCTGTTAGCATACTCCGTCTTCAGTTAGAACATTTCCAAGTGTTTTGCTTTTCTTAATCTTATCTTGGCATCTAAGGCCCAGTTTACCTTATACTGAATCTGAGATGTTTCCAAAATTCCACACACATTTGCAAGTCGTGGGTGGGTTTGCGTGGTCCAAGCTTCTTACAACATCCTTCACGTTGAAGTCCGAAGTCAACCAACTGAACTGAAAACAATTCATTCCATGGAAGTCGTTTGCAGGATTAAGTATCATTTTCAAATGACACTATATCACTTGGAATTTCGCTGGAAAATCTTCCGGTTGCCAACTCTTCTCAGGCTTTGCAGTTTCCAAAAAACCATATTTCTTTCCAAGTCAGCCAACAACTTTGTTTTTAACGCATTATAGCCAAGTATAAGCTTGTAGCGTTACTTCCAAATCACCAAAACGCCAATAACTTCACTGAAAACAGGCACAGTTGGAGCCAATATTATAAATATTTCTGGTTTTTTCTCTTGGGTTTTTTTTCTGTTTGTTTGTTTTGTGGTGTTTTGTTTTGAGACAGAGTCTCACTCTGTAGCTAGGCTGCAGTGCAGTGGTGCGAACTGGGCTCACTGCAACCTCCACCTCCCGGGTTCAAGTGATTCTCCTGCCTCAACCTCCCAACTAGCTGGGATTACAGGCGCACACCACCACACCCAGCTAATTTTTGAATTTTTAGTAGATACAGGGTTTCACCATATTGGCCAGAATGGTGTTGGTCTCTTGACCTTGTTATCTGCCTGTCTCAGCCTCCCAAAGCTCCTGGATTACAGGCGTGAGCTTGGATTATGTCCTGAATAGAAATGAAAACACAGACACACACCCCACACACACACATTATACACACATTACACTTGCATACATAATACACACAGGTTTTATTCATTAGATAGAGTCAGACAGAAAAGAAATCGAATTCATTGAATTTTTCTCTGTTTAATCACTTATTTCAAGACAAAGGAACACAAAATCCAGATGAAATTCATCCTAACCTGCTGCATTCTTTGGCTTTGTGGTATTTAATATTTTAGTCTCTATCTCTGTAAACATAAATGTACTAATGCCAATTGATTTACCTAGT
>NW_022437185.1:13991-19510 GCF_009761245.1 Sapajus apella
GGGATTACAGGTGTGAGCCACCGCGCCCGGCCGACACCTCAGTTTTTATGGTATGTTCCCTTGGAAAGTCCCATGTGATCATTGACAGGAAAAGCATGTAGAGCCTTGGGAAGTTGGGGGTCCTAGTGAGCCTCAGTTTTTCAGAATTAGCCAACCACGGAAGCCCACTGGGGAGCTGCAGCAAGTCTGAAGCACAATCAAATGACAAATCGTCACTTTTTTTTTGTTGTTTTTGAGATGGAGTCTCACTCTGTCGCCAGGCTGGAGTGCCATGGCATGATCTTGGCTCACTGCAACCTCCGCCTCCTGGGCTCAAGCGATTCTCCTGCCTCAGCCTCCCGAGTAGCTGGGACTACAGGTGCCCACCACCACACCCGGCTCCACCACCAGGCCAGGCTAATTTTTTCTCATTTTTAGTAGAGATGGGGTTTCACCATGTTGGCCAGGATTACAGGTGTGAGCCACCACACCTGGCCTGACGAATGGTCACTTCTTTTCTTCTAAGGAGTATTCTCTGAATCTACTGGACACATTTCTGCCCAAACCAGACTAAGGAAGCCAGGCTTCTGCTGCATTTCAGGTTTTCTACATTTTTGAACTCCAGATGAAGAATTTCATTTTGTCTTGAAGGTGGGCCAGGAATATTTGCATGGTCCTAAAAGTTTTTATGTCATTAAGCCAAATTTTACACATCGATTAAAAAGAAAATCTATGCATTTTTTTTTTGGCTGGTGCCTGAATTTTTTTTAAAAATGTGTGCCAACTTTTAAAAATCAGATTGTCTTCTGTAATGAAATACAGGGTCAGGTCATTTTCTTTTTACAATCTTTTCTCTCTGCTTGTCAAAAGACCCAACCATCAGGTATCAGCTTTGGCTCAGCCTGTCCTCTCATCCTGAGCAGTCAACTATCTTTTGATTTTGAAAGATTTTGAACTAAAATTAGTATCTTGAGTTTCAAACAATAAGTGCATGTTTCTAACTAAAAAAGGTAAGAGGGAAGATGTCAATAACTTTCCTATCGTTAAATATTAATTTAATCATCTGTTTATTGATTTTGGGGGTCTCTATGTAGCCTAGTGTTTCGGTGAACCTCCTGGAAATACTACGTAGGTTTTATTTCCTTGAACTGCCCCATGAAATTCTCAGGTTTGGGTATGTGCAAAGCTTTTCCTTTCTTTTCTTTTCTTTTTTCTTTTCTGTTTTTTTGAGACAGGGTCTCACTCTGCTGCCCAGGCTGGAGTCCAGTGGTGCAATCCCAGCTCACCCCAGCCTTGACCTCCTGGGCTCAAGCGATCTTCCCTCTCAACCTCCTGAGTAACTAGGACTATAGGCTACACCATGTCTGACCAGTTTTTTTTTTATCATTCAGTGTTTTGCTATGTCGTCCAGACTAGTCTTGAACTCCTGACCTCAAGCGATCCTCCCACCTTGGCCCGCTACAGTGCTGGGATTACAGATGGGAGGCATCATGCCAGGCTGAACGTTTTTCTTAAGAATTCTTTAGAAATCTTATAGTTTCCGTGAACCTTCATAAGTAGTTCTCGAAGAAGAGTTCTCTCAACTACCAAAAGAAGAGATTTACTCCTTTATCCTGTTACATTCTCTCCTGAGAAAATATTCTCTATCACTGCAAAATTACAACATAAATTCTTATTTTTATTTTCTTTTACTTTTTTTTTTTTTTTTATGATACAGAGTCTCGCTCTGTTGCCCAGGCTGGAGTTCAGTGGTGCAGTCTCGGCTCACTGCAACCTCCACCTCCCAGGCTCGAGCAATTCTCCTGCCTCAGCCTCCCAAGTAGCTGGGATTACAGGCACCCGCTACACCCGGCTATTTTTTGTATTTTTGTTAGAGACAGGGTTTCACCATCTTGGCCATGCTCGTCTTGAACTCCTGACCTCAGGTGATCCTCCCACCTCAGCCTCCCAAAGTGCTGTGATTATAGTCATGAGCCTCGGCACCCAGCAACCCATTTTTCATGGTCCTGCAAGGACAAAAGGCTCCATTGTTACGTGACAATGCTACATACATAACAAAATTTCCATTGCATACAGAGCTCCTTCACTCCAACTTTGAATAGCAATTTTTCTGCCTTCCTTTAAGCCCTTGCCACAGCCTCCTTAAAGTAGCTTAGGCTTTTACTGACCTTCTTTTGAGGTCCCTCAGATTCTTGCCCTCTTCCTCATCCTAAAATCAATACCAAATGCTTTAGATTTTTTTTTCTGGACACGGAGTCTTGCTCTGTTGCCCAGGCTGGAGTGCAACAGATCTTGGTTCATTGCAACCTCTGCCTCCTGAGTTCAAGTGATTATCCTTCCTCAGCCTCCCCAGTAGCTGGGATTACAGGCGCCTGCCACCACGCCCAACTAATTTTTGTATTTTTAGTAGAGACAGCATTTCGACATGTTGGCCAGGCTGGTCTCAAACTCTTGACCTAAGGTGATCCGCCCACCTCAGCCTCCCAAAGTGCTGGGATTACAGGCATGAGCCACTGTGCCCTGCTGTAATGCTTTAAATTTTTGTTTCAGCAACATCTCACACCTAGTACCAAACATGTTCTGGTATCTATTGCTAGTAACAAATCACTATAAAATTTGGAAGCTTAAAATACTAATTTTTTTTTTTTTTTTTTGCGACAGAATCTGGCTTTGTCACCCTGATAGAGTGCAGTGGCATGATCTCGGCTCACGGCAACCTCCACCTCCCTGGTTCAAGTAATATCCCTACCTCAGCCTCCCAAATAGCTAGGATTACAGGGGGATGCCACCAGGCCTGGCTAATTTTTTTTGCATTTTTAGTAGAGACGGGGTTTCGCGTGTTGGTCCGGCTGGTCTTGAACTCTTGACTTCATGATCCTCCCAGTACAGCCTTCCAAAGTGCTGGGATTACAGGCATGAGCCACCACACCCGGCCACCTAAAATATTAATGATTGTTTTTATTATTATCTTCAATGGTTTTGGGGGTGCCCTGGGCTGGGAGAAAAAGTTAAATATTAAATTTGAACTCAGTTGAACGTGGACACAAACAGTGTTCACCAAAGTCACAGGCTGCGTGAGTCTTGAGGCATTCATCCAGCACAATTTCAGAGGAGTCTCTATTTCAATCTATTCCTATATGTTAGTTATTGAAAAACAACAGACAATCGCAAAAAAAAAGACCTTTTTGTGTTCCTTGAGCCCAGTCATGAAGGGCCCTTGTAACTGGGTCTCACGCCAAACCACTTGTTACAGAAAGGGCTGGGTTCTCGGACCATGCCAAGGCTTCACAAGACCTCCCCTCTGGAGCCCAGGCTGTCACTTTTCAGTTTGGTGGTGAATTTCCCATAGTCTGGTGAGTGTAAATATATATGTATCTCTTTTCCCTTCTCTGCTGCTCATTGCAATTGGCTTCTTCTATTATTTGCTTATTGTATCTGCATTGCCCAGCAATGGCGCAATTTCAGCTCACAGCAACCTCCGCCTCCCAGGTTCAAGCGATTCTCCTGCCTCAGCCTCCCAAGTAGCTGGGATGACAGGCACACGCCACCACGCTCGGCTAATTTTTGTATTTTTAGTAGAGACAGGGTTTCACTATGTTGGCCAGGCTGGTCTCAAACTCCTTACCTCGTGATCCACCTATGTCAGCCTCCCAAAGTGCTGGGATGACAGGTGTGAGCCACCGTGCCTGGCCTCTCGTGTGATTATAGTTAGGTTGTGACCACATCTGGAGTCCTCTGAAGGCTTTCTGACTCCCACATGTGTGGTTAACGTGTACTCTCAGCTGGAACACTTACATATGGCCCTGCCTTGTGGCTTCCACTTTCTCGTGGCATGGTGGCTCGATTCTGAGAGAACGAGGTGGAAGGGAGAGTGTGGAATTCTTGTGACATAGCCTTGGAAGGTGCGGGCTGTTACTTCTGTTGTGCTGTTAAGGGTCGAAGCAGTCACAGGGTCACTCAGGAGCAAGGAGATTGAACACAGAGTGTACCACTCAATCAGAGGGAAGTCAATGTCCCATTCTAAAAAGACTCTATGGGAGGGGACATGTTGAGGCCACCATGTTTTGAATAAACAATCTATCACAATGTCTAAGGTCAAGTTTTAAGCACAGATGCCATTCTTGCTACAAACAAAATTAAGAGATAGACGTGTACCTAGCTTATTCAACACCCAACGCATATCACTGTTAATATCCTTAAATTTTATTTTATTTATTTTGTTTATGATGAAATGCAAATAATAATTTTAATAATTGAGGCTAAAAAATAATTGATGACAGTAAAATTTTCTTTTTTTTTTTTTTTTTTTTGAGATGGAGTCTTGCTCTTGTGGCCCAGGCTGGAGTGCAATGGTGCAATCTCTGCTCACTGCAACCTCTGCCTCCGAGGTTCAAGTGATTCTCCTTCCTCAGCCTCCCGAGTAGCTGGGATACAGGCACCTGCCACCACACCCGGCTAATTTTTTGTATTTTTAGTAGATATGGGGTTTCACCATGTTGGTCAGGCTGGTCTCGAACTCCTGACCTTGTGATTCCACCTGCCTCGGCCTCCTACAGGCATGAGACACCACGTCCGGCTGAAATTTTTCTTTTATTGAACTTTGTGTATACAATCATGTTAGTAAATTTTTAAATGAAAAATAAGACAATAAAAATTTTATGGGATCGGGTCCAGTGGTTCACGCCTGTAATGTCAGCACTTCGGGAGGCCGAGGTGGGTGGATCACCTGAGATCAGGAGTTCAAAGCCAGACCAGCCTGACCAATAGAGTGAAACCCTATCTCTATTAAAAACACAAAAATTCCCCAGGTGTGGTGGTGTGCACCCGTAGTCCCAGCTAGTTGGGAGGCTGAGGCAGAAGAATTCTTTTTATCCAGGAGGTGGAGGTTGCGGTGAGCTGAGATTATGCCACTGAACTCTAGCCTGGGTGACAGAACGAGACTGTATAAAAAAAAGAAAAAGAACTAGGGCTGGGCACAGTGGCTCATGCCTGTAATTCTAGCACTTTCGGAAGCCAAGGTAAGAGAATTACTTGAAACTAGGAGAGTTTAAGAAAACCTGGGCAACAAATCAAGATCCTGTCTCTGCAAAAAAAGTAAAAAAAAAAAAAGAAAAAAGAAAAAAAAATAACCAGGCATGGTGGTATATGTTTGCAGCCCTCACTACCTGGGAGGCTGAGACGGGAGGATCTCTTGAGGCTGGTGTTTGAGGCTGCAGTGAGCGTAGCCTGCATTCCAGCCTGAGTGACAGAGCGAGACTATCTCAAAAAGAAAAAGATGATCTCAGCAAACTCTATACAGGACAAACTTAACAAAATCATGCCCAGACAACAAGCAAATTATTAGAAGCCAAAAACCAGAAGAAAATAAAAAATCCTCTTTAAAGTCTCCACTTTACATGCAGCAGAGAAAAATGACGAATGATATAATAGGGAAGCAACCAACTGAAAGACTGTGGATTTTTCATAGAACCAAAGAAGCCAGGAGACGGTGGAATGACCTAACAACATACGTACCTGATCTGTGTGCTGGAAACAAGAAA
>NW_022437185.1:19610-75009 GCF_009761245.1 Sapajus apella
GATCTGTGTGCTGGAAACAAGAAAATACTAAAAAGGAAATCAAAGCAGACTAAAGAAATGGAGAGATATACCTTATTCATGGATTGAAACACTCAATATTGTTACATGTTAATTAGAAAAAATATTTATAGATTCAATGCAATCCCAATTTTCTTCAAGTCGGATTTTTTTTTTTTTTTGAGACAGAGTCTGGCTCTGTTGCCCAGGATGGAGTGTAGTGGCATGGTCTTGGCTCACTGCAACCTCTGCCTCCCAAGGTTCAAGCGATTCTCCTGCCTCAGTCCCCCAAGTAGCTGGGATTACAGGCATCTGCCACCACACCCAGCTAATTTTTATATTTTTAGTAGACACAGGGTTTCACCATGTTGGCCTGGCTGGTCTCAAACTCTTGAGCTCAAGTGACCTTCCTGCCTCAGCTTCCCAAAGAGCTGGGATTATAGGCATGAGCCACTGCACCCGGCCAAAAAGTAGTGAAAATTCTTGTTAATCATTTTTATCAATATCAATAAGCTGATTGCAAAATGTTTAGCAAAAAATACATATAAAAGGTAATGGAATAGCTAATAGTTTTGGAAATGAAGAACAAAGACTAGTACCACCTGATATCAATGCTTATAAAACTACAGTAATCAAGTCAGTGTAGGATTGGTAGAATAATAAACACATAGACGATGGAGGAAAATAGTCCAGACATAGGCATAGAAATGGTGAACTGATTTCTGGCAAGGATGCAAAGGCCATTCAATGGAGAAATCAAGAAATGGTGCTGGAACAATATTTGCATATGGATATTCATATGCAAAAAATGAACGTGACCCGTTCTTCACACATCATACAAAATTTAAGTCAGAATGGATCACAGACTTAAATAGAAAATGTGAAATCATAAACCTTCTAAAGAAAACAGGAGAGACTCTTTATGATCTTTGGTCAGTCATAGGCAAAACACTATCCATATCAGAAAAAAATTGACTATTGTACTTCATCATAATTAAAAACTTCTCCTCTGCTAAAGACACTACTGCTAAGACATAAAGAGACACCTTTACTCTCTGAGATGTTGCTTGTGGGGAGAAAATATTTGCCAATCATATCTTTCAGAGGACTTAATATCTGGTGGGACACAGTGGCTCACGCATGTAATCCCAACACTTTGGGAGGGCACATCCCCTGAGGTCAGGAGTTTGAAACCAGCCTGGCTAATAGGGCAAAACCCGTCTCTACTAAAAATACAAAAATTAGCCAGGTGTGGTGGCACATGCCTGTAATTCCAGCTACTCGGGAGGCTGAGGCAGGAGAACCGCTTGAACCTGGGAGGCGGAAGTTGCAGTAAGCTGAGATTGTGCCACTGCACTCCACCCTGGGTGATGGAGTGAGACTCCATCTCAAAAAAAAAAAACAAAAAAAAAAGTAATATCTAAAACATTGCTCCACACTGGGCAGGCTCATGCAAACCTATCTGCAAAAGTCCAAGGAAGCTGAGAGGCCGAAGAAAAAGGCTGATATATTTAGTTTCTCAGAAAGAAACATTTAATAGAAACTTAGGAACAGAAGCTACATCTGTGTCTCAGGTGTTGGTGAGACAGGATGGTGGATCCCTGTGCCGCTACTCCCTAGAGCCAGGCCTTAGATATCATGGGAAAGGGTGTGTGCTTCAGAAGGGATGTATAGGTCAATTGCTGAAGGGCAGGATTGATGGTAAGTACTTGCTCTTACACAAGGAACAATGCATAAACTGGAAACCTCAGAAGCTCCTTGAACTGTGGCTAATCAAAAGTCTACATGAGGCTGGGCACGGTGGCTCACGCCTATAATCCTAGCACTTTGGGAGGTCAAGGTGGGTGGACCACTTGACATCAGGAGACCAGCCTGGCCAACATAGTGAAATCCCACCTCTACTAGAAATATAAAAATTACCCAGGGTGTGGTGGTACAGGCCTGTAATCCCAGCTACTCGGGAGGCTGAGGCAGGAGAATTGCTTCAACCCAGGAGGCGGAGGTTGCAGTGGGTCAAGATTGCACCGCTGCACTCCTGCCTGGGCACCAGAACGAGTCTCTGTCTCCAAAAAAAAAAAAGGTCAACATGGCTCCTTAGCATCCAAGCTGGAGTTGTTCCAAAAACACAGAAAGAACTCTCAAAACTCAACAATGAGAAAACAAAGAATTGGCCGAAGTTTGAATAGATATTTCCCAGAGTGGATATACAAATGCCAAATAAACAGTTGAAAAGATGCTCAGCATAATTAGTCATTAGCAAAATATAAATTAACACCATAACAGCACACCACTGTACACCTATTAGAATGGCTAACCCCTCCTCACTCCCCCACAAACCATCCCTTGCTTCCACAAATGAACAGTACCAAGTACTGGCGAGGGTACAGAGAAGCTGGAACAGTCATGTCGCAAGTGAGAGACTGACTATGCAAAAGGACAGTGGCCAGAATCATGTAAAAAACAGACCTTTGTCCCACAACCTCTGCAGCAACCAGCCCGGCACGTCAAACCACACTCCTTCCCACACAGGAAGTCAAACATCCCCTACAGCAGTTGGCCCATAACGGTCAGGACCTGGTCAGTAACTGTCAGATTTCTTCATTTTTGTCTGCACTTCCACTTAGGACCAACCAGAGAAGGCCAAATATGCACCCCTAACCAATCATAGAGGCTGCTCTGCTTCTCCCTGCCAGCAGCCTCCAATCAGCTTGCTCTTAGGAAACCAGGACAGAGAGACCTACTCAAACCCACTCCCCGAGGTCTTGCTTGTTGAGAATTTGCCCTTAGAGGCTCAGCCAGGTTCACATCCATTTCTGCTCCAGAATATGAGGTGGTTCCTCCAGCACCAACTCTGTTGTTTTATCTTCTAATGTAGCAGATGTCCTCTCCCTCTCTTGTGTGAATTCAGGAAGACCTTCAGGTTATTTTGAAGTCCGAATTTTCCCAGTGAAGCTCCTCTATAAATTACTGTCTTCTTCTAACGGATCCTAGTTTTCCAAACTGCATTCCATATTACCTGGTGGTTTTGTTCATCTAAGGCTCCTCCAGCCTTAATCCACATGGGCAGAGTGTTTTTTTTCTTCTGCCTGTGGGAGAATGTTATCTGAAATCTGATGTCCAAACCCTGTGTCTTTCTGAAGACTTGTTGGGCAATTGCAGAGTTGAAGGCATTGACAGCTTGGAGGTCAATTATAGTTTCTGACATTGGTCAGAAAAAAATCCCCTTAATCTTCTGCTTCTTTCCCTCAGGTCTACACTTCAGTGGCATGTTCTTTTCTTTCTTCATTCCTTCCTTCTTTCTTTCTTTTCTTTCTTTCTTTCCTTCTTTCTTTCTTTTTCTTTCTTTCTTTCGTTTTGAGACAAAGTCTTGTTCCGTCGCCCAGGCTGGAGTGCAGTGGCATGATCTTGGCTCCCTGCAAACTCTGCCTCCTGGGTTCGAGCCATTCTCCTGCCTCAGCCTCCCAAGTAGCTGGGGTTACAGGCGTGAGCCATCATGACTGGCTAATGTTTGTATTTTTAGTAGATACAGGGTTTCACCATATTGGCCAGGCTGGTCTCGAACTCCTGACCTCTGGTGATTTGCCTGCCTTGGCCTCCCAATGTGCTGGGATTGAGGGCATAAGCCACCTTGTCTGGCCTTCAGTGACATGTTCTGACCATAGCTCCAAATCCTTTTGTTCGGTCCCAGTCCTCTGTACCCCCTGAGAATGTCAATATCTCTACTTTCTGGTAGCAGGTAACAGAGGTTTCAGAGTGTGCCTTTTTGCACCTAAATCAGACTCCAAGGAATCTTATCTCAGCAGAAGGAATGGAGTGGAGGCAGATTAATTTCAAGCACATCACATACACTTCCTGAGATTCTACCCTTTTACTAAATGGGATGTTTCTGGAACTTGATAAACACCAGATATCGAGGTCTTCTGCCACCAATTATCTCAGCAGAGAATTATTCAAGCTCAGTGTCTCTGTTAGGTTCATGGAATGATCTATGCGTGACTTACTTATTTCTTGTGGAATGTCTAAACATTCAATTTGAGATTGTGCATCCATCCATGCCTTGAGGGCTATAAGGCTGATTTCAGTGTAGTTACACAACTTTTTGTTTTTGTTTTTGAGACAAGGTCTCTCTGTGTCACCCAGGCTGGAACGTAGTGGCACAATCTCAGCTCACTGAAACCTCCACCTCCTGGGTTCAAGTGATTCTTGTGCCTAAGCCTCCCAAGTGGCTGGGATTATAGGCCTGAGCCACCACACCCGGAAAATTTTTGTATTTTTAGTAGAGACATAGTTTCACCACATTGGCCAGACTGGTCTCAAATTCCTGGCCTCAGTTGATCCACCTGCCTCAGCTTCCCAAAGTGCTGGGATTACAGGTATGAGCCACTGCACCCAGTTGAAACATATATTTTTATGATCCTGGTACTTCCACAATTTCAGCTGGGGTGGGAAGAGAACTTGAACCTGGGAGGTGAGGGCTGCAGTGAGATGTGACTGTGCCACTGCACCCCAGCACGGGTGACAGAGCAAGACCCTGTCTCAAAAACAAAACAAAACAAGAAAACGCCCATTACCTTACACAGTTTTGTGAGGCAGTGGTTCTCGTTCAAGTGCCTTATGAAGTTTCAGTCATGATGTTGGCTGCAGTCATCTGAAGTCTTAACTGAACCAGGAGGACCTGTTTCCAAGATGGCTCTCCCACATGGCTGTTCGTTGGAAGTCTCAGTTCCTCTCTGGCTCGTAGCAGGAGCGCTCAGTTCCTTGCCATGTGGACCTCTCCCAGAGAAAGCAGCACAAGAAAGAGGGAGAACGGGGAGGGAGGAGAAGGAAACCCAATGTGTTGTAGGACCTAGCTTTGGAAGTCACACACATCATTTCATACTGCACTGGCTTTGCAGACCAACCCAGATACAATTTAGGAGACTATGCAAAGGCGTGCATATCAGGAGGTAGGAATCACTGGGGCACATTTTAAAGAATGGCCACCACCAGTGTGCCCTCTGACCCCCAGTGATTTACATTCCTTCCACATGCAAAATACACTCACACCCTCTCAAGCCATCCCAAAGTCTAATCCTATTGTAGCATCCCCAGAGTCTAGAATTTCATCATCTAAATCAAGTCCATGTATACATGAGATTTCTCAAGTGTATTACCTTAAGTATACTTCCTGAATACAATTCTTCTTCTCCTTTTCTTTCTTTTTTTTTTTTTTTTTTTTTGAGATGGAGTTTCACTCTGTCACCCAGGCTGGAGTGCAGTGGCGCAATCTTGGGTCACTGCAACCTCCACCTCCCAGGTTCAAGTGATTCTCCTGCCTCAGCCTCCTGAGTAGCTGGGATTACAGGCACACACCACCACGCCTGGCTACTTTTCTGTTTTTGTTTTTGTTTTGAGATGGAGTCTCACTCTTGTTGCCAAGGCTGGAGTGCAATGGTGCGATCTTGGCTCACCCAAACCTCTGGCTCCCGGGTTCAAGTGATTCTCCTGCCTCAGCCTCCCGAGTAGCTGGGATTACAGGCATGGGCTACCACGACTGGCAAATTTTGTATTTTTAGTAAAGACAAAGTCAATAGTTCGAGACCAGCCTGGCAAACAAGATGAAACCCAGTCTCCAATAAAATACCCAAAATTAGCCCAGCACACGGGCAGGCACCTATAATCCCAGGTACTCAGGATGTTGATACAGGAGAATCACTTGAAACCAGGAGGCAGAGGTTGCAGTGAGCTAAGATCCTGCCATTGCACTCCGGCCTGGGCAACAAGAGGGAAACTCCATCTGAAAGAAACAGAAAAAGAGAAAGAGAGAAAGAAGGAAGGAAGGAAGAAGGAAGGAAGGAAGAATGGATGGTAGGAAGGAAGGAAGGAAACTTACACTTGAGTTTTGGGGCTTCTTTTTTTTTTTAGATGGAACCTCGAACTGTTGCCCAGGCTCGGTTTACTGCATCCTCCACCTCCCAGTGCAAGCGATTCTCACGCCTCAGCCTCCCAAGTAGCTAGGATTACAGGTGCACACCACCACGCCCGGGTAATTTTTTGTATATTTAGTAGAAATGGGGTTTCACTATGTTAGCCAGGCTGGTCTTGAACTCCTGATCTCCTGATCCACCCACCTCAGCTTCTCAAAGTGCTGGGATTACAGGCGTGAGCCACCTAGCCCAGCCTGGGTCTTCCTATATCACCACATTTGATTATAGTTAATGTTTTTATAATAGCATTTATAGCCTTGTATTTTATTCAAGATAAAATGTTTGAAATTAACTCATGCTTCTTTAAAAATTTTAGAAACATTCCAAAGTGTATAAAACACAAAAATTCCTTCCATGCTTTCTCTCCACTCCCTAATCATTGCTAATACTTTTTTTCAAGTATTTACCCATGCTTATCGTTGACAGAGTTTATGCTCATTGCTGAAAGTTTTTAATGTTTAAGGATAGTTTTGTTCACGGAGAGAACACTCCACAAATATTCATGCTTTGTTTTAATGCTCGATTTATTAAAAATATACATACAAACAACATTTTGAAACGTTTTCTTTAACATTCAAAGATTAATCGCAAATGTCATTAAATTTCCTTCAACAATTTAAACTGTAATTACAAATTTAATATGAAGATTCTTTTCAATACACTTATTTATTTGTTTATTTTTGAGACCAGGTCTCACTCTGTTGCCCAGGCTGTAGTACAGTGGCTCACTGCAACCTCCGCCTCCCAGGTTCAGCAATTCTCCTGCCTCAGCCTCCTGAGTAGCTGAGATTACAGGTGTCCACCACCATGCCAGGCTAATTTTTTCATTTTTGGTAGAGACAGGGTTTCACCATGTTGGTCAGGCTAATCTGGAACTCTTGACCTCAGGTGACCCGCCCAAAATGTTCAGGGCTTCCCAAAATGCTGGGATTACAGGTGTGAGTCACTGTACCTGGCCTCTTTTGAATACACTTTAAACATTACACAAAGTAAACACAAATGCAGTGATTACAAGACTTACTGTAATTATTCTTAAATCTATTTTAAAACAGCAGCTTCCTGGATTTAATTTATTGCTTCACTGGTTTTTTATTTGTTTGTGATTTTTCCTAGGTATACGACACTTCCTTATTTGCTAAAAAATTTCTTTTGTTTCCTTGTGTTACTGAAATCTTATCAGACCCTACCCATGCCCAAATTGTCTAATATCCTCAATCTTCAGATCAACCAAGGCTATTGATTTGGGCTTCTCAGCAGATTGCTACATGGTTGGGACTCTGAAGCTTGTTGTTTCTCTCAAAGAGCCACCCTTTCTTTCTTTCTTTCTTTTTCTCTTTCTTTTTCTTTCTTTTTTTTTTTTGAGACGGTGTCTCCCTCTGTCGCCCAGGCTGGAGTGCAGTGGTGCAAATTCAGCTCACTGCAACCTTCACCTACTGGGTTCAAGCGATTCTCCTGTCTCAGCCTCCTGAGTAGTTGGGATTACAGGTGCACACCACCGAACTCAGCTAATTTTTGTATCTTTAGTAGAGGGGGGTTTCACCATGCTGATCGGGCTGGTCTTGAACTCCCCACCTCGGGATCTGCCCGCCTCAGCCTCCCAAAGTGCTGGGATTACAAGCATGAGCCACTGTGCCTGGCTTCAAACAGCTATCTTTTTCTAGTAAGATTCTGCTACGTCAGCTTACTTTTTAGCAACATCAGCATTCCCAAACTTATCATGTGTTTTACCCTAACCCCAAACACAAAATCAGCTACCTCCAAGGCTCTAGGTTTCTTTCAGTGGAGAATTATATTATAGGCCAAAATCTAGGCTCTAAGGAGCTGATGTGAAAAGGACATAGTTGTTACTGGGCCCCTCTTAGCAGTAACTGAGCTGAAAGAAAGCCAATATCCCTAATACATAAATAGTTCCTAGAAACCAATCAGAAAAAGACCAAGGCTGGGTGTGGTGGCTCATGCCTCTAATCCCAGTGCTTTGGGAGGCTGAGGCAGGAGGATTGCTTGAGTTGAGGAGTTTGAGACCAGCTTGTGCAACATAGCCAGTCCCCATCTCTACTAAACATTCAGAAAATGAGCTGGGCATGGTGGCATACATCTGTAGTCCCAGCTATGTGGGAGGCTGAGGTAGGAGGATCACTTGAACCCAGGAGTTAGAGGTTGCAGTGAGCTATGATTGCACTACTGCACTCCAGTGACATGGTAAGATCCTGTATGAAAGAAAGAAAGAGAAAGAAAAGAGGAAAGAAAGAAAGAAGGAAAGAAAGGAAGGAAGGAAGAAAGGAAGAAAGAGAGAGAGAGAGAGAGAGAAAGAAAGAAAGAAAGAAAGAAAGAAAGAAAGAAAAAAAGAGGAAGGAAAGAAAGAAAGAAGAAAGAAAGAAAGAAAGAAAAAAAGAAAGAAAGAAAGAAAGAGAAAGAAAGAAAGAAGAAAGAAGGGAGGGAGGGAGGGAGGGAGGAAAGGAAGGAAGGAAGGAGAAGAAGAAGAAGAGGAAGAAGAGGAAGAAGAAGAAGGAGAAGAGGAAGAAGAAGGGGACGAAGAAGGGGACGAAGAAGAAGGAGGGAAGGAAGGAAGGAAGGATGGAGGGAGTGAGGGAGGGAGGGAAGGAAGGGAAAGAAAGAAAGAAAGGGGAAAAGCCCCAAATCCAATAGAAAAACAGAATAGGCAGTTCACACACAAGGAAGTACAAATTGCTCCTCCAGTATAAAAAGATGCTATTGGAAACACCACCACGGCGTGTGGGTAACCTACGCAACAATCCTACAAGATCCTGTACACATATCCTAGAACTTAAAGTACTATAAAAAATAATTCTTAACTTTACTCATAATAAGGGAAATGCAAATTAAAATTAAAACTAGGATGCCATTTTTCTCCCATCCGATTGGCTAAGATAATAAGGGTTATTAACACACCACTGGCAAGAGCGAGGAAGAACAGGCGTTCTCACGCACAGCCCACTGGTGGGAGTGTAAATCGGTACAACTTTCTATGGAGGGCAAATTAGCAATTTCTGCCGAAATTAGATATGCTTTTCGTACAGAAATTCCATCTCTAGGATTTTGTTCTACAGATATACTTTTATATGAGAAATGCTATATGTACAAGGTTTATTTCTTTCAGCACTTTTTTTTTTTTTTTGAAGTGGAGTTTCACTCTTGTTGCCCAGGCTGGAGTGCAATGGTACCATTTTGGCTCCTGGGTTCAAGTGATTCTTCTGCCTCAGCCTCCCGAGTAGCTAGGATTACAGGCATGGGCCACCATGGACGGTTAATTTGTGTATATGTGTATTTTTAGTAGAGACAAGGTTTCTCCGTGTTGGTCAGGCTGGTCTCAAACTCCCGACCTCAGGTGATCCACTGCCCTCGGCTTCCCAGAGTGCTGGGATTACAGGTGTGAGCCACCGCCCCCGGCCTAGCACTTTTTCATAGTTAGAAAAGATTGCTAACAACCTGTGTCCACTACAAGAGACTAGCAGAACTTGTCCAGGTGTGGTGGCTCACGCCTGTAATCCTAGCACTTCGGGAGGCTGAGGCAGGTGGATCACCTGACGTCAGGAGTTCAAGACCAGCCTGGCCAACAGGGCAAAACCCCGTCTCTACTAAACATACAAAAATTACCTGGGTATGGTGGGGTGTGCCTGTAATCCCACCTACTCGGAAGCTAAGGCAGGAGAATCGCTTGAACCCAGGAGGCGGAGGTTGCAGTGAGCTGAGATCACATCACTGCACTCTAGCCTGGGTGACAGAGCTAGAATCTATCTCAAAAAAAAAAAAAAAAGAGAGAGAGAGTGAGAGTGACTAGTAGAATTTATCATGTTACAGCAAAACAGTGGCACCCTTACCGAAGAACAAGGAAGCTCTGTGTCTGGACATGGAGTGAGCTCCTGTTACGCTGTGGAAAAACCAGGTGCAGAATAAGGCGTGCTACAATGTGTGCAGGAAAGACGAAAACGATAGGCGTGTATTTGCTCAGTAATATTAGTGCACAGAGGAGACTGCTGACAGTGATTGCTGGAAGTGTAGGAACTGGGTGGCTTGGGGCCAGGAAGAGGGAGAAACTAGTGAATATCACTTTGGACCTTTTGAATTTTGAATCATGTGAAGGTACTTTCCACTAAACAATAAAACAGGGCCAGGTGCAGTGGCTCATGCCTGTAATTCCAGCACTGTGGGAGGCCGAGGTGGGCAGATCACTCGAAGTCAGGAGTTTGAGACCAGCCTGGCCATGTTTGGTGAAACCTCACCTCTACTAAAAACACAAAAACTAGCTGGGTATGCTGGTGCATGTCTGTCATCCCAGCTACTCAGAAGGCTGAGGCAGGAGAATGGCTTGAACCTGAGAGGCGGAGGTTGCAGTGAGCCGAGATCACACCACTGCGCTCCAGCCTGGGTGAAAGAGCAAGGCAGAAGAGCAAAGACCAAGGTCCCCAAGAAGCGCCCTCAGCGCACAGCATCCATCCAGTGTGTTTGCTACATTTGACCAGTCACAGGTTCAGGAGTTCAAAGAGGCCTTCAACATGACTGATCAGAACAGAGATGGTTTAGTTGACAAGGAAAATTTGCACACCATGCTTGCTTCATTGGGGAAGAATCCAACTGATGAGTATGTGGATGCCATGAGGAATGAGGCTCCAGGGCCCATCAGTTTCACCATGTTCCTCACCATGTTGGGTGGGAAGCTAAATGGCACAGATCCTGAAGATGTCATCAGAAATGCTTTTGCTTGCTTTGATGAAGAAGCCACTGGCACCATTTGTGAAGGTTCCCTGAGAGAGCTGCTGACAACCATGGGCGATCGGTTTATGGATGAGGACGTGGATGCGCTGTACAGGAAAGCACCTATGAACAAAAAGGAGAATTTCAATTCCATCGAGTTCACACACATCCTGAAACATGGAGCAAAAGACAAAAGATGATGGAAAGAACTCGAATTCCAGCCAAACGTTCCTTGTCACCATTTTGAGCACTTCTGAGATTTTCTCTTGCACGTCCTAAGCTTTTCAGCTTTTGCATTTCCTGTTGTATTTATTCTCAGCCACTTTGGGCACGTGTATCTTTACACTCAGACTGGAAATGGGACTTTCTATAATATCATTTTCAGAATAGAAAGTAGGGTAATTTAACCTAGCAGCCCCTCCCCCCAATAACTGGTCTATACAGAGTCAATATATTTTTTCCGAGAAAGGTATTCGCTGAATGTTTTCTGAGCCGTAATTAAAGTTTATGATAAAATAAAACAAACAAAACCAACAATTAAGCAAATCAGAAACTTTTTAATTAACCAAACAAACGTGTTTTCATGGACTTTGTTGGTGTTTCCAGGCTGATGGTAATCCATGCCTGGAGTTTAGGTCACTATTCCCCTATTGTTTACATTGCCTGATGGTTAATTGTTTCCCTTCGTCTCCGCCAAGGGAAGGATTCATTTATAATGAACTTCTCAGCTCAGTGTCTGTCGGCAAGCACTTACTGACGCCCACAAGCCCTGACACTGCGCCAACTCCAGGGGAACAAAAGTGAGTCAAGCTGGGTGTCTAGCCCCTGGCTAGGATGGGCTCACATTAGTGGGGGAAACACATACAAACACATGCCCGCACTGCAGGATTGAGTGTGCAACAGAAGTGTGCACAAGGCGAGAGGGGGAGAGAGGAAAGCTGATTCGCTCCGGTAGGTGGGAGGGGCGAAAGTACCAAGCAAGACCTCCCTGAGAAACTGGAGTGGAATTCGGCTTTAGAACCATGAATAGACTAATACAAGAGCAAGTTCTTTGAGAGAGTAGCAGGATGGGTTCCAGGGAGCACGTGGCTCCAGCCCAGAGTGGAGCACGGGAGATGCCCGGGTGCTGTGGGATGAGAGGTGAGGAGGGCTGGTCAGGGTGGCAAGGGCACTGAATACCAGAAACATCTGGACTCTTATTCTGCAGGTAACAGGGAGGCAGAGGCTTTTACGCTCAAAAGGAATGAGTCCCAGTGGCTGGCACAGAGAAGGGAAGTGCGCAACGCGGGTCGAATGGATACGGTGGCCTCAATGTAGCGTCCTCAAATGCCACTGCAGACTGGGTCTCCTCGTCCACTTCACCCTCTGCGGCAATCCGACTTGTGAGACCTGGGTGCGTGCGTGTGCACGTGTGTGTTCAGATGGAGGTGGCTTCCCAGCCATCCAGGCTTGCCCCAACCTCCCTCGTACACGCGCGCAGGGCTCCTACCCCACCTCGCCTGCCTGCTGTACCCGGCGTTGATTCCTTCCCCCTGCCTGTTTTCTGTTCAAATCCTTTTCTACTTCTCCCTCCCGTCAAGACAGTGGATTCCAGTCCCTGCTCCCGCCAGGACACCGCCTTTGCGACTGAGGCTGAATTCAGCGCCTTGGAGGTGGGGGCCTCAGGGTAGGCGGGGTTGGTTGGAGGCCTGCCACCCACATTCCAACCCCAAGCGACCTCCGAGAGGGCGGGGTCTCTGGCTCGGTTATTTAGCTCGTCCACCCTTCTTCCCCACCACAAGAAGCGAAACGTCTTTGAGCAAGATGGGTCTCTACCGCGTCCGCGTGTCCACTGGGGCCTCGCTCTGTGCCGGCTCCAACAACCAGGTGCAGCTGTGGCTGGTCGGCCAGCACGGGGAGGCGGCGCTCGGGACGCGACTGTGGCCGGCACGGGGCAAGGTGAGCTCCCCAGAGGAATCTGGCGCGGAGGGCTGCGCCCCTGGCTCAGTCAGATACCGGGGAGGAGGGGAGGGAGACGCGCCCCAGCCAGCCTCGGACGGATCCTCTCTGCCGAGGACGCACTCGCTGCGCTCACAGCGCACGGAGACCGCGGAGGTGGGGGCTTTAGGGCAGACAGTCAGCGCTCAGTAACTCTTCCCAATCTCCTGCCCAATCTCCTTGGAATTGAGGGGATGCTCCTGTGCGCCCCTCAGTGTCCAGAACTCCCTTGTCTGGAAACTCAGCCGTCCCCTGAGCGGCCGTCTGTCCTCCCGCTTTCTCTATTTTTTTTTTTTTTTATTTTGTTTGTTTGACGGAGTTTCACTCTTGTTTCCCTGGCTGGAGTGCAATGGCGCGATCTCGGCTCACGACAACCTCCGCCTCCTGGGTTCAGGCAATTCTCCTGCCTCAGCCTCCCGAGTAGCTGGGATTACAGGCACGCGCCACCATGCCCAGCTAATTTTTTGTATTTTTAGTAGAGACGGGGTTTCACCGTGTTGACCAGGATGGTCTCGATCTCTTGACCTCGTGATCCACCCGCCTCGGCCTCCCAAAGTGCTGGGATTACAGGCTTGAGCCACCGCGCCCGGCCTCGCTTTCTCTATTTTTAAAAACGGTTTCAACCGCTAGCGGTATGGGATCTCTGACCTTCCCGGCTTTCTCGCCTGGGGTGGGGTGGGTGGTGAGAGCGAAGGGATGGGAAGCCGAGACAGGAGAACGCTCTCGATTCCCGACCCACATCCCATCATATCTCATCTCATATCTACCTGGGGTCCTACCGGGACCTGTTAGGTTTTTCCTCCGCCAACCCTAAATTCCCGTCACTGGTCCAGCTCTCTCCCAGTTCCCAAATCCGGATGCCTGTCCCAGGGAACTTCAGAGGAAATGAGTCCGCACCTCCTCCCACCTCCCAGACCTCTCCTGCTGCCTCCCCCGGTGTCACCTGCGCCTCCTCCCTCTTTACCTCTGTGTGAACAAGAATGTGGCGCAGTCAGTTCCAGACCCTGAGCATCTGCCGCGCCCCGGCCCCATATCCGCCCGCCCCGGACCTCCAGCTCCACTTGAACCTGCTGAGCGCTGCTCCCCGCACCCCCACGCCCTTGCTCCAAGCTTCCGAGAAAGCGGAGTGAAAGGAGCCAGAAAGAGAAAGAAAAAATGCGCACAGAGCAGGTGGCCCCGCAACTCCACGCTGAGGGGATGGGGCACGGAAGGCGGAAAGGCGCGCTCCTTCCTCCCTTTTTCCCTCCCGAGGGTGGGCAGCTGGTGACGCACAATAAACGCTCAGTAAATGTTCCCGCTGCTCCGTCTCTTTGGAATTGAGGGGATGCTGCGAGCGTCCCTCATTCCACGCAGCTCTCGCGCCTGCAAACTCAGTGGTCGCCGGAGCGGCCGTGGGTCCTCCGCTTTCTCGATTTTAAAAGCCGTTTGAACCCTCCGTTGGCCTGGCCACCTCCGCGGCAGACCTTCCAAGCCCTTCCGAAGCCAGAATGATTCCCCTAATTCACTCCCGCTACTTAACGCGTTTGAATGGCTCCCCCTTGTCCTGGGGACCAAATCCAAAGCCCTCAGCGCCACCTTCCAGAGCCTCCCGACCTGCTGACCCCCCCCCCCCCCACGCCTGGGCTCTGAGCTCCGGCTCCAGATGCTGCCGGTCCGCCCTTCCCCTCTGCGCTGTCCCTGCCCGGCACGCCTTCTCCCTGCCGCCCTGGCTCTCACTCTCACTGGCTAAGCCCTCTCCTCCAGGTCTCCGGGAAGGCTGTCTCCAGGCCGGTGGGGCTCCTGCAGGGCCTCAGTGGGGCAGGGGAGCGGGGGGTGTCGGACAGCGGGAATTACCGCCAGCGAGTCCCAGCTCCACAGCGCTCACTCGCCCAGGACGCGGCTCCGGGTTCCCAGCGCCCAGCCCAGCACTTGGCACACCCAATGACCACAGGGAGGAGGAAGTGAAGGAAGGAGCGCACCTTTCCACCTGCCGCCCTCCCATCCCCTCAGAACCCAGTCCTCGGGACACCTGGTTGGGAGCGAACAGCCCCCCTCTCTCTCTCCTGCGCGCTCTCTCTCTCTCTCTCTCTCTCTCTCTCTCTCTCTCTCTCTCTCTCTCGTTCCATTCGCGCCGCCTTCTCAGAGGCTCCCAGGAAGGGCGTGGACGTGGAGGGCGCAGGGTTCAGCCTAGTGCCCCTTCCCCAGGCCCCAGCGGGGCTGAGCCTCTGCTGCCGCCCATAGGTGACTGAAGTCAAGGTGGAAGTGCCGGAGTACCTGGGGCCGCTGCTGTTCGTGAAACTGCGCAAAAGACACCTCCTCCAGGACGACGCCTGGTTCTGCAGCTGGATCTCGGTGCAGGGCCCCGGGGCCGCGGGGGACGAGGTCAGGTTCCCTTGCTACCGCTGGGTGGAGGGCGACGGCGTCCTGAGCCTGCCGGAAGGCACCGGTGAGCGCGGGGCTGGGGTGCCAGAGAAGCTGGGCGGATGCAGGGTGGAGAAGAGGGCGCAGGATGGGGCTGCGGGAACCTGGAGTGCAGAGGTCTTGGGGTGTGGAAGGGGCGGTGGCTGCCGCGGGCACAGAGTGACTGGAGGCTGGGGAGGGGTGTGGTGCTGCAGGGGCAGAGGCCACACGGAAGCACGGGGTGACCAGGCTCTCCCGGCAGGGACCAGAAGAGGCTCTCAGAAGCAGTGACTGGCTAAGCCCTCCTCTGTCCTTCTAGGCCGCACTGTGTTCGATGACCCTCAAGGCCTGTTCCGGAAGCTCCGGGAGGAGGAGCTGGAAGAGAGAAGGAAGCTGTACCGGTGAGCCCTCCCCCCCTCCCCCCTTCCCCCCCTGCCCCCCGCGGGGGAGCTGCTGAGGCCTCCAGCACCCAGGCTTGACTTCACCCCTGCCCCACAGGTGGGGAAGCTGGAAGGATGGGCTGATTCTGAATGTGGCTGGAGCCAAACTGTGTGACCTCCCTGTGGATGAGCGATTTCTGGAAGACAAGAGAGTCGACTTTGAAGCTTCGCTGGCCAAGGGGTGAGAGCGAGGGGAGGCTGGGTGACAGGGAGGTGACCTGGTCTGGTGGAAGCCAAGGGGCTTGCAGGCTGCACTGCCCTGGACCGGCCCAAGATGGGCGCCTGTGGCTGCAATGCTGGAGCCTCAGAATCATGCTCACACCCTTTGCCCGTCTGCCCTGAAGGCTGGCGGACCTCGCTATCAAAGACACTTTCAACCTTCTGACTTGCTGGAAGGATCTGGATGACTTCGACCGGATTTTCTGGTGTGGCCAGAGCAAGCTGGCGGGTCAGCCCCCCACCCCGATACGTGCCCCAGGACCCTTACCCCCAGATCCCACCCAATCCAGGGGAATTGGAAGAACCAGGGCAGGGAGACCAGCGACTTGGGTCCCTCTGGGGGGCTGGGTCAAGGGGGTGTGGCTGGTGAGGCTGGAAGGACCAAGAGCTCAGATCCCACAACTTGCTCAACTGCCTTCCCCAGAGCGTGTGCGGGACTCCTGGAAGGAAGATGCCTTGTTTGGGTACCAGTTTCTTAATGGTGCCAACCCCATGTTGCTGAGGCGCTCCAGTCGCCTTCCCGCACGCCTCGTGTTCCCTCCAGGGATGGAGGAACTGCAGGCCGAGCTGCAGAAGGAGCTGGAGGTATGGACATCAGAGCCCAGAGGACGCTCAGCAGTGCAGTGGGACGGGCTGGCATCATTGATGCCATTGCGGGACCCACTGTTGGCCTGGCCTGCTGCCAGCCGGCAAGGAGGGCTTCTGCAGGAGAGGCCCTGCACGGCCCCCTTCCCACACGGGAGGAGCCTGCTGCAGAGGGTGGGTGTGCAAGGCGCAATGCTTGATAGAAACAGGGTCAAACGAAGAAATGTGACTGGGCCTTGGTGCTAGGGATTCAAGGAGTGTGCAGAGTAAGAGACCCAGGGTCAGAGTGCTGTGGCTGCTACTCAGGACGCAACATGGAGCAACAGAGAGGAAGGCCATGGGATTACAGGGCAGAACGACTTGGATGGAACCCTGGTTCTGCTGGTTGTAAGCTGTGTGACCTCAGGCAAAGTATCCAGCCTCTCTGATTATCTCTTTCTGTAAAATTAAGGCTCATTCTACTATGTGTAAAAATGATAAGGCTGAATGCAGTGACTCACACATATAATCCCATCACTTTGGGAGGCCGAGGCAGGAGGGTCGCCTGAGCCCAGGAGTTGGAGACCAGCCTAGCCAATGTGGTGAAACCCTGTCTCTACAAAAATACTAAAATTAGTGCCTATAATTTTCGGTGTCGTGGCATGCACCTGTAGTCCCAGCTACTTGGGAGGCTGAGGTGGGAGGATCACCTGGGCCCACGGAAGTGGAGGCTGCCGTCAGCCATGTTGATCCCGCCACTGCACTCCAGCCTGGGCAGCAGAGTAAAACCCTGGCTCAAAAAAACTGATACGCGGCAACAAGCCCATAATCCACCAGCTGGTACAAAGTAGGTGATGGGGACGAGCCCGCTCCCCTCTCTCTCTTCCCCCTTGGAGGAATCAGAGTAGGAAGAAGACACCTTATTCTGACAGCAGCCCTTGGCCTCTTCCCCACCCAGGGAGGCACACTGTTTGAAGCTGACTTCTCCCTGCTGGATGGGATCAAGGCCAATGTCATTCTGTGTAGCCAGCAGCACCTGGCTGCCCCTCTGGTCATGCTGAAACTGCAGCCTGATGGGAAACTCTTGCCCATGGTCATCCAGGTGAGAGGACTCAGGATTTCTGCTCCCAGTCTCTGGCCTTCTCAGCTCAGCCCCGTAGTGAGATGCACTGAGCACTATCTGCAAAGGCGCTGGGCTAAGGCGCCGGGGGAGGCCTGAGGGAGGAATGCGCCAGGTCTCCCGTCTGAAGCCTTGCAGTGTAGCTGGAGACAGACTGGGCCAGTCTGCAGAAGCTCCGGGACTGAGGGAGTCCCTGAGGACAGAGACAGCCCAGGAGGGATGGGGGGGTGGGGGTCACCAGCCTTGGGGGAGGGCCAGGCGTCAGACCAGCGGGAGGGAGAGGAAGGACCTGTCCTCAAGGGCAAATCAGACAGGGCAGAGGCTGAGGGAGGGGGCGTCAGGAGATTCCTAGGGGCCAGTTGGACTGGGGCCAGACCAAGCCAGGATAAGGGGTCTGAGGTGGGAAGCTGGAGAAGGCTGGGCTGAGACGTGCTGAGGGCCTGCGGTGTGGGCTGACCTGTTTAGGATGGGCTGGAGAGGGGAGAGGCGTGGGCAATGTGCTCCAAGGCCGGCCCCAGGGGCAGGGGAGCTCAGGTGTGGGTAGTGACTGTCGGGATGGAGAGGACAGATGGATGCGAGTGCAGAGGGAGGTCAAGGAGAGAGCAAAGGGAAGCCAGGCCAGCTGCCTGCGGAAATAGCACAAACGAAGAGGACAGGGTGCTCAGGTGAGCTTTTGTCCGGCCAATGTTGAGTTAGAGGGAGACACTGAAATTGTCCAGCAGGCAGCTGAGAACTAGAGATTTAGTCATTTGTGCAGAGGTGGGGCCAAAAGATGAGATTTGGAAAAAAGTGTGGGATGAAGGAAGCAGGTGGTTTGACTCTTGTCTACTGTGGGGACTGAAGGAGGAAGTGGAGGCTGAAGGAGGCACCAGAAGGGCAGTTTCTGCAGAACGCTGGGCACCGAGCAGCTTGCAGGGTGCCAATGCAGCCAGGGAGCCGGCAGGAAAGGGAGGGGAAGTGGTGGCTGTGGGGAGCCGCAGCGGGCAGATGGGGAAAGGGAAACACGTTTGCAGGGGGAAGGGCGAGCTTCAACCTGCCAGGAAGGGGATGGGATCCCTGAGCGCCTGGCACTCAAGCCTTCTCTCCCCATGCCTCGTCCTTGCTCCAGCTCCAACTGCCCAGCACAGGAACCCCGCCACCCCTGCTCTTCTTGCCCACGGATCCTCCGATGGTCTGGCTTCTGGCCAAATGCTGGGTCCGCAGCTCTGACTTCCAGCTCCATGAGCTGCAGTCTCATCTTCTGAGGGGACACTTGATGGCTGAGGTCATTGCTGTGGCCACCATGAGGTGCCTTCCATCAATACATCCTGTCTTCAAGGTAACAGCTTATTCTCTTCTCTCCTGGCTGCCTGCCGCTATCTCTGCCCCAGGGCATGTTCCCGCCTCTGGAGGCTCCCTCTCTGTGAGGTCTCAGGGTGGGGAGAGAACCAATGAATGGACGAGTTGAGAGCAGCAGAGAGAGAGCATGGCTGACCACGTATTTTCAAAGGGGATATCACCTGCCACCGGGTGGGAAATGATTCTCGGGGAAAATGGCAAAAAATCTTACTCTTTTTATGGGTAAAGCACAGTACATGCAAATGACCAAGGATTCCATCCAATAGGAGGAAACCATGTAAATAACATTAAAAAGACCTTTTCCAGCCAGTCATTGATCTGTTTTGTTTTGGTTTCGTTTGGTTTTTTTGACAGAGTCTCACTCTGTCACCCAGGCTGGAGTGCAGTGGTGCCATCTTGGCTCACTGCAACCTCCGCCTCCTGGGTTCAAGCAGTTGTCCTGTCTCAGCAT
Source organism: Sapajus apella (assembly GCF_009761245.1). Lineage (NCBI taxonomy): Eukaryota > Metazoa > Chordata > Mammalia > Primates > Cebidae > Sapajus > Sapajus apella. The sequence continues at coordinate 38,775 of NW_022437185.1, forward strand.
CCCGAAGTAGCTGGGATTACAGGTGTGTGCCACCATGCCCAGCTAATTTTTGTATTTGTAGTAGAGGCAGGGTTTCACCATATTGGTCAGGCCGGTCTGGAACTCCTGACCTCAGGTGATCCACCTGCCTTGGCCTCCCAAAGTGCTGGGATTATAGGCGTGAGCCACTGCACCTGGCCCAATCTTGGCTTCTTTAAAGAACTGAAAAAAGATGAGTGTCATGTATGAAGAGGAGGAGACCAGGCTCTGGAGGGAGGTGGAGGTTAGACCATCCATTCTGAGCGTGGGGGACAATATCCTCTAAGGGATGAAGATGGTTGGAAAATGTGTGTGAAAAATCTTTTTTTTTTTTTGAGACAGAGTCTCCCTCTGTCACCCAGGCTGAAGCGCAGTGGCACAGTCTTGGCTCACTGCAACCTCCATCTCCCGGGTTCAAGCAATTCTCCTGCCTCAGCCTCCAGACTACCACGCCCGGATAATTTTTGTATTTTTATTAGAGAAAGGGTTTTGCCATGTTGACCAGGCTGGTCTCAAACTCCTACCTCAGGTGATCTGCCCACATTGGCCTCCCAAAGTGTTGGGATTACAGACGTGAGCCACCGCACCCGGCCAAAACTTATTATTATTAACATTGAGATGATGTCTCACTCTGTTGCCCAAGCTGGAGTGCAATGGCACGATCTCAGCTCACTGCAACCTCTGCCTCCCAGGTTCAAGCAATTCACTTGCCTCAGCCTCCTGAGTAGTTTGGATTATAGGTGCACACCACCACACCCAGCTAATTTTTCTATTTTTAATAGAGACGGGGTTTCACCATGTTGGCCAGGCTGGTCTCAAACTCCTGACCTTGTGATCCACCCACCTCAGCGTCCCAAAGTGCTGGGATTGCAGGCATGAGCCACCACACCCAGCCCAAATTTTATTATTTTTATACAGCACAGATATAATGTGATATATATCTGTATAAAGCACAGATATAATGCTTTATACAGATATATAGACAAATATACAGTATATATGTAGCATTAATATTTCATGAGGTGGGGTGAGATTAGGAAAAAATATTTCAAAAAGCTATTTAGAAGGTGATTATTTTTAAAAAGTTGAAAAACTTTGGTCTAGACCTATGAAAACCTATGGAACAACAAGGAGGCCAGGTGCGGTGGTTCCCACCTGTAATCCCCGCTACGTGGGAGCTGAGGCACAAGAATTACAGGAACCCAGAAGGCGGAGGTTGCACTGAGCTGAGATCACACCACTGCATTTCAGCCTCGGAAACAGAGTGAGACTCCCTCTCAAAAAAAAAAAAAAAAAAGAAAACTTGTGTATCACGGGGGCTTGGCGTACAGATGATTTTGTCACCAGCTAATAAGCATGGTACTGATAGGTAGCTTTTGGATCCCCTCCCTCCTCCCACCTTCCACCCACAAGTAGACTCAGGTGTCTGCTGATCCCTTTGTGCCCATGTGTACCCAGTGTTCAGTTCTCACTTATAAGTCAGAACATGCCACGTTCGGCTTTCTGTTCCTGTATTAGTCCACTTAGGATGATGGCATCCAGCCACATCCATGTTGCTGCAGAGAACATGATTTTGTTCTTTTTATGGCTGCGTAGTATTCCATAGTGTATATGTACCACATTTTCTTTACCCGGTCATTGTTGATGGGCATTTAGGTTGATTCCATGTCTTTGCTGTTGTGAGTAGTGCTCTGATGAACAAACGTGAGCATGCATCTTTGTGGTAGGGCCATTGATATTTGGGCGGGCGGGTATATATTCAGTAATGGCACTGCTGGGCCGAATGGTACTTCTGAAACCTCACTGTTGAGAGGCCACTGAACTTTGCGTCTGTGCCTTTTCTGAAGACCTGGTGCCTTCCTGCTTGTCAGCCCCTGTTTCCTGCAGGGATCTGCCGCGGCTCTCCTCTGACTTTGCCCTTCCCTGCTTTTCTCCCTCTAGCTTCTAATTCCCCACCTGCGATACACCCTGGAAATTAACGTCCGGGCCAGGACTGGACTGGTCTCTGACATGGGAGTTTTCGATCAGGTATGGGGAGAGACAGGGAGACTCTGGGTCACTCTTCTTTCCAGCTCTGGACTCAGGGCAGGTCGGTTCACCTGACTCTGCTCATCCTCGCTCCTCAGGTGGTGAGCACCGGTGGGGGAGGCCACCTGGAGCTGCTCAAGCGAGCTGGAGCCTTTCTAACCTATAGCTCCTTCTGTCCCCCGGATGACTTGGCTGACCGGGGTCTCCTGGAAGTGAAGTCTTCCTTCTATGCCCAAGATGCCATGCGGCTCTGGGAAATCATCTCTCGGTGAGGCCAGTGGGAAGGCCAGTGGGGGTGCCAGAGGGGGTGCCAGGGGGGTGCCAGTGGGGGTGGAGAGGACGTCTAGGAGAGCAGGAGGTCTGCGTCTGGTTGGAGGACTGGGGCCCTGACCTGGCCATGTGGGCAGGGGCAGAGCTGGCTTCAGCTCCCTGGCCCTGCTCCCTTGGCTGGTAGGTACGTGGAAGGAATCGTGAGTCTCCACTATAAGACAGACGTGGCTGTGAAAGGCGACACAGAGCTGCAGACCTGGTGTCGGGAGATCACTGAAATTGGGCTGCTAGGGGCCCAGGACCGAGGTAAGAGGCCCCTGCCCGGAGATCTCAGACACAAAACACAAGAGACCTCCTCAGAATCCTCTGTGCTTCTTTTTTTTTTCTGAGATGGAGTTTCACTCTGTCTCCCAGGCTGGAGTGCAGCGGCGTAATCTCCGCTCATCGCAACCTCTGCCCGTGAGGTTCAAGCAATTCTCGTGCCTCAGCCTCCTAAGTAGCTGGGATTACAGGCACCCGACACCACACCTGGCTAATTTTTTATTTTTAGCAGAGACAGGGTTTCACCATGTTGGTGAACTCTTGAACTCCTGACCTCGTGATCCGCCTGCCTCGGCCTCCCAAAGTGTGGGGATTATGGGCGTGAAGCACTGCACCCAGCCTCCTCTGTGCTGCTCTGAAATCTCTCAGAAGCATTTTCGACACCGGTGAAAACTCCAAAAGCCTTCTCAGATTCACTCCCTCTCACCTAGAGACAGGTCTCCATCCTACGCACTGAGAACCCCTAGGTCCCTGACGCAGGGGACCAGAGGCTGTTCATAAACGTTTAAGGACTGACTCTCGAGAACAACAGATTGATTTGATTTGTAGTATTTGTGCATTTCCATGTTATAAATATTTCTTTCTTTCGTTTTTTTCTTTCTTTGAGACGGAGTTTCACTCTTGTTGCCCAGGCTGGAGTGCAATGGTGCAATCTCAGCTCACTGCAACCTCCACCTCCCAGGTTCAAGTGATTCTCCTGCCTCAGCCTCCCAAGTAGCTAGGATTAGAGGTGCCTGCCACTACACCTGGCTAATATTTTGTATTTTTAGTAGAGTCGGAGTTTTACCGTGTTGGCCAGGCTGGTCTTGAACTCCTGACCTCAGGTGATCTGCCTGCCTCAGCCTCCCAAAGTGCTGGGATTAAAGGCCCGAGCCACCGCGTCTGGCCAGTGTAAATATTTCTACTGTGACTACTAAGGTGTTGCTGACCAGCTTGCCAAATACCTTCACGTCCTGGACAGACTCTTGTGAGCCCGGATGAGTAAGCAGAAACACCCCACTGAGTGGGACCTCCCAGCAGAGCTCCCCATTCCCCACCTCCACCTGCTGTCATGGCAGTTCCCATAAGAGTTACTGAAGGCTCCTACTGCTCTTTCTCACGCCTCTCGTTCTCTGGGCCTCTGAGCTCCGCCCTCCTCCTGGCTTCACAGCTTCTGACTCTCCTCCCCCTGCAGGGTTTCCCGTCTCTTTACAGTCTCAGGAGCAGCTCTGCCGCTTTCTCACCATGTGCATCTTCACCTGCACTGGTCAGCACTCCTCTGTCCACCTGGGCCAGGTACTTAGCAGAGCTGGGCTGCTGGGAATTTGGGGTCTGGAGTGAGGGAGGGGTCTGTGTGCAAGAGGGCCACAGGGTTTTCTTTTCTTTCTTTCTTTCTTTCTTTTTTTTTTTTTTTTTTTTTTTTTTTGAGACAGAGTTTCACTCTTGTTACCCAGGCTGGAGTGCAATGGCGTGATCTCGGCTCACCGCAACCTCCGCCTCCTGGGTTCAGGCAATTCTCCTGCCTCAGCCTCCTGAGTAGCTGGGATTACAGGCACGCACCACCATGCCCAGCTAATTTTTTGTAGTTTTAGTAGAGACGGGGTTTCACCTTGTTGACCAGGATGGTCTCGATCTCTTGACCTCGTGATCCACCCGCCTCTGCCTCCCAAAGTGCTGGGATTACAGGCGTGATCCACCGCGCCCGGCCTCTTTCTTTCTTCTGAAATGGAATCTTGCACTGTCGCCTGAGCTGGAGTGCAGTGGTGCGATCTTGGCTCACTGCAACCTCCGCCTCCTGGGTTCACACAATTCTCCTGCCTCAGTCTCCCGAGTAGCTGGAATTACAGGTGCGCACCACCATGTCCAGCTCATTTTTTGTATTTTTAGTAGAGACGGGGTTTCACTATGTTGGCCAGACTGGTCTCGAAGTCCTGACTTCGTGATCTGCCCGCCTCGGCTTCTCAGAGTGCTGGGATTGCAGGCGGGAGCCACCGCACCCGGCGGCCCCAGGGTTTTGAGGCTTCGCAGACACTGACTCTAGATCCCTGCCCTTCCTTAGCTGGACTGGTACACTTGGGTCCCTAATGCACCCTGCACGATGCGGCTGCCCCCGCCAACCACCAAGGATGCGACGCTGGAGACGGTGATGGCGACACTGCCCAACTTCCACCAAGCTTCTCTCCAGATGTCCATCACTTGGCAGCTGGGCAGACGCCAGCCCGTTATGGTGAGAGCCAAGTGCCCGGGTCTGAGGGAGGAGGCAGCTGTGGGAGCGTGTGGCTCCCCAGACTGGGGGTCATGAGGCTCTCAGCCGCCTTTCCCTCTGCCTCCCAGGTAGCTGTGGGCCAGCATGAGGAGGAGTATTTTTCGGGCCCTGAGCCTAAGGCCGTGCTGAGGAAGTTCCGGGAGGAGCTGGCTGCCCTGGATAAGGAAATCGAGACCCGGAATGCAAAGCTGGACATGCCCTACGAATACCTGCGGCCCAGCCTGGTGGAAAACAGTGTGGCCATCTGAGTTACCAGGCTTTGGTTATCTCAGCCCCCATCAGCCAAGCCACAACCCCACCCTTGTTGGTGACAGTCCTGTTCTCCCAAGCCCCACACTCTTCCCATGCCCCACCCTCCCTAAGGGGGCACCTTGCCATGGTCTCTGCACCCAGCGAGCACATGGTACTGTAGAGGCATCGCCTGGGGCCTTATTCCTCCTTCCCTCCTCCCTCTCTTTCTCTTTCTTCTTTTAGATCTATAGGGCAAATAACCACAATTATATAAACTATATCAAGGATAGAATAGGGTAATAATACATATTACTCCGCACCTTTTATGAATCACATATGATTTTCTTTTTCTCACTGTGACATCCAGGCTGGAGTGCGGTGACACCATCACCACGGCTCACTGCAGCCTCAACCTCCTGGGCTCAAGTGATCCTCCCTCCTCAGCCTCCCAAGTAGCTGGGAGTACAGGCTCATGCCACTATCCCCAGCTAATACTTTTTGTTTTTTGTAGAGAAGGGGCCTCACTATGTTGCCTAGGCTGGAAGTATGATTTTGAACCCAAATTGAGTTTAACAGTAACAGAAAGTTATTTTACACTAATGATGGAAAAATTATTTTACAGTACTAGGACTGAACTATTTCAAATAAAACATTGGCGAAAGAATATAGAGCATCAAAAAAATTCCTCTGGGTTCGTATGCTTAATGTGGTAAAGAATTTAAAATTTAAAATTTTTTTTTTTTTTTGAGATTAAGTCTTGGTCTTGTGGTCCAGGCTGGAGTGCAGTGGCACCATCTCGGCTCACTGCAACCTCCACCTCCTGGGTTCAAGCAGTTCTCCCGACTCAGACTCCTGAGTAGCTGGGATTGCAGGCCCCCACCATCATGCTAATTTTGGTATTTTTAGCAGAGACAGGGTTTCACCATGTTGGCCAGGCTGGTCTTGAACTCCTGCCCTCAGGTGATCCACCCGCCTCAGCCTCCCAAAGTGCTGGGATTACTGTCGTGAGCCACCGCGCCCAGCCAGAGGTTTTATATCTTAACATGGTAATCTGAGTATTTTAAAACAGGAACTAACAGTATACACAAAACAAAAGTGTTTCCTTTATAATACGAATAAAGTTGCTTCTTGCCTCTGATTCTGTTTAATTCTACTGGCAATGCTTGGTCTGATTTTTTTTTTTTTTCTTTTTTGAGACAGAGTCTCTCTCTGTTGCCCAGGCTGTAATGCAGTGCTGAGATCTCGGCTCACTGAAACCTCTGCCTCCAGGATTCTCCTTCCTCAGCCTCCCAAGTAGCTTGGATTACAGGCACCTGCCACCACACCTGGCTAATTCTTTTGCATTTTTAGTAGAGATGGGGATTTCACCATGTTGGCCAGGCTGGTCTTGAACTCCCAACCTCAGGTGATTTCCCCACCCCCCACCTCAGTCTCCCAAAGTGCTGGGATAGCAGGCATGAGCCACTGTGCCCGGCCTGAATTTTTTTTTTTTTCCTGAAAAGAAACAGAGTCTCACTCAGTTGCCCAGGCTGGAGTGCAGTGGCCCAGTCACAGTTTTATGGCAGCCTGGAACCCCCTGGGCACAAGCGACCCCCCTGCCTTGACCTCCCAAAGTGCTGAGATTACACACATGTTGGTCTGATTCTTTTTTTTTTTTTTTTTTTTTGAGACAGGGTCTCACTCTGTCGTCTAGGCTGGAGTGCAGTGGCATGAACGTGGCTCATGGCAGCCTTGACCTCCTAATATTTTTTATTTTATTAGGTCAGGTGATCCTCTCACCTTAGCCTCCCGAGCAGTTAGAACCACAGGCAGGTGTCACCACGCCAGGCTAATTTTTTTTATTAAATTTTTTGTAGAGATGGGGTCCCTCCAGGTTGGTCTCAAATTCCTGGGCTCAAGAGATCTTCCCGTGCCTCGGCCTCCCAAAGTGCTGATATTACAGGCGTGAGCTCTGTGCCTGGTCTTATGTGACTCTTTCTTTGTTTTCTTTGAGACAGAGTCTTGCACTGTCACCCGGGCTGGAGTACGATGGCACGGTCTCGGCTCACTGCAACCTCTGCCTCCCAGGTTCACGCAATTCTCCTGCCTCAGCCTCCCAAGTAGCTGGGATTACAGGCACCCACCACCACACCCGGCTAATTTTTTTTTTTTTTTTGTATTTTTAGTACAGATGGGGTTTCACTATGTTGGCCAGATTGGTCTCAAACTCCTGACCTCGTGATCCACCCGCCTTGGCCTCCCAAGTGCTAGGATTACAGGTGTGAGCCACCTCGCCCAGCCTGGCGTCATTCTTGAAGGAAGAATTGTAAATAAATGGTAGAGAGGTGGGGGTAGAGTTTAATGCTGGAATCTAGGAGAGTGTACAAAGAGGCGAGAGAGCAGGGTAGGATTTCCACACCAGCAACAAAGCCGTGCTGCAACTGAGGAGTGCTGTGGTGGGAGCAGGGCGAATAAGGGGTGTGTGTGTATGTGTGTGTGTGTGAGTCAGGGTTGTGCTCTGTCACCCAGGCTGGAGTACAATAGCACAATCTTGGCTCACTGCAGCCTCCACTTCCCGGGTTCAAGTAATTCTCCTGCCTCAGCCTCCCAAGTAGTTGGGATTTCACGCGCCTGTCACCATGCCCGGCTAATTTTTGTATTTTTAGTAGAGACGGGGTTTTGCCATGTTGGCCAGGATGGTCTCAACTTTTGACCTCGTGATCTGCCCGCCTCGGCCTCCCACGGTGCTGGGATTACAGGCGTGACCCACCTCGCCCAGCGGGAAAGGCTTTAAGTAAGCGCATGATTTGGGTCCTGGGGGACAAACTCACAGAGGCACCTCCTTCCTCCTGAAGGCCACGCCCTTCTTACAGGCCACACGCCTCTCTTTGGGGTCACACCCTCTTTTCCTTGGGGGCCATAACCTCATCCTTGATTCCTCATCCAGTGCATTCATTCGAACGGCTTCTCTCCTCACTCAGTCCCTGACAGAGAAAATCTCAAATCTCATTGTTCTTTTAGAGCCTCAGATATATTACAAGCAGACTTGCATGGGGAAAACCAAGACACACGATCTTCATGTTCTCTCACACATGAGGTCATGCCCTGTCCCTTCCAGTGAAGTTCCAGAATAAAAAGTAACGGGACAGATAGAGAGTGACAGGTGCAGTGTGCATGGTAGGGCCAGGCACTTGGGATGCTTGAGCTCAGGAGGTCGAGACTGCAGTGGGCGGATCATGAGGTCAGGAGATCGAGTCCATCCTGGCCAACATGGTGAAACCCCATCTCTACTAAAAATACAAAAATTAGCTGGGTGTGGTGGCGCAGGCCTGTAATCCCAGCTCCTTGGGAGGCTGAGGCATTAGAACTGCTTGAGCTCAAGAGGTGGAGGTTGAAGTGAGCCAAGATCGTGCCACTGCACTCCAGCCCGGCAAAAGAGTGAGACTCTGTCAAAGAAAGAAAGAAAGAGAGAGAGAGAAGAGAAAGAAGGAAGGGAGGGAAGGAGGGAGGGAAAGAAACATTTACAAGTATGAAGAAAATTAAATCTCTATGTCATCTTCAGAGTAGTATATGGACTATAAGACGTGGTGCCAAAAGTCACCACCCCCGTCCTGAAAGCATCGCTGAGCATCCCCGCTGGACTCATTCATTGTCTGAACTCATTCATTGATTCGTTCAACAAAGATTTGTTGACCACTCTCTGAACTCATTCTCTAAATGCACTCATTCATTAATTTGTCCAAATATCTACTGAGCATCTATTAAGTACCAAGACCAGTGTTAGGCACTAAGGTTAGATGAAAATAAGACATAGTCTCTGACTTCTGTGGAGTTTACAGATGGGCAGCTATTTAGCATAGCAATTCAATTCCACATCTAGGGATTTCTTCTACAGGTACAACTGCACATGTGCAAAAGGATGTAACTGTATGTAAAAAGTTATTCACTGTGGCCGGTCACAATGGCTCACGCCTGTAATCTCAGGACTTGGGGAGACCAAGGCAGGTAGATCACGAGGTCAGGAGTTCAAGACCAGTTAGACCAACATGTTGAAACCCCGTTTCTACTAAAAATACAAAAAAATTAGCTGGGCTTGGTGGCTCAGGCCTATAATCCCAGCTACTTGGGAGGCTGAGACGGGAGAATTGCTTGAACCCGAGAGGTCGAGGTTGCAATGAGTGAAGATGGCGCCACTGCACTCCAGCCTGGGTGATAGAGCAAGACTCCATCTCAAAAAAAAAAAAAAAAAAAGTTATTCATTGCGGGCCACGCCTGTAATCCCAGCACTTCAGGAGGCAAAGGCAGGTGGATCATGAGGTCAGGAGTTCAAGACCAGCCTGGTCCACATGGTGAAACCCCATTTCTACTAAAATACAAAAAATTAGCCAGGCATGTTGGTGGGCATCTGTAATCCCAGCTACTCAAGAGGCTGAGGCAGGAGAATTGCTTGAATCCGGGAGGCGGAGGCTGCAAGATCACGCCATTACACTCCAGCCTGGGTGACAGAGCTAGACTCTGGCTCAAAAAGAAAAAAAGAAGGAAGACTTTACTTCCAGGGTTCTCCATAGATGCTTCAGTGGCTTCACAAATGTTTAATTTTTATTTTATTTTTAAACTCCATTTATTGTTTTTACATTTTTTATTGATTTACAATAGTACATATTTTGAGGGTACATGTGATATTTAGGCACGTGAATGCAACGTGTCATGATCAATAACTTTTTTTATTTATTCATTTATTGAGACAGAGCCTCTTCTCACTGTCACCTAGGCTGGAGTGCAAGGAGGTTTAGTTTTATATAGCATGCTTTTTTTTTTCTTTTTGAAATGGAGTTTCACTCTTGTTGACCAGGCTGGAGTACAATGGTGTGATCTTGGCTCACCACAACCTCTGCCTCCTGGGTTCAAGGGATTCTCTTGCCTCGGCCTCCCGAGTAGCTAGGATTGCAGGCATGTGCCACCATGCCCAGCTAATTTTGTATTTTTAGTGGAGACTGGGTTTCTCCATATTGGCCAGGCTGGTCTCAATCTCCCAACCTCAGATGATCTGCCCGCCTCAGCCTCCCTAAGTGCTGGGATTACAGGCGTGAGCCACTGCGCCTGGCCTCATATAGCATGCTTTTAAGATTGCAGCTATTGCTTGTAAATTTGGACTTAGCTTTTTATTTGTAACTAATTCCTGTTCCTGACTGAAAAGTGCATGAGAATGAGTACTCTCTCCCTAAAGAAAAGATTGGATTTTCTGCCTCTGACCCAGTCGGGTGCTCCACCTGGATCACTGCCCACCACATGAAGTGGCCTTACAGCGTCCTCCCCACCAGAAGAACATCGTCTTGCGTCTGGAAGTCTGGGCTCTTGAATCACAACAGAATCATGACCGTGCTTTGGCGATTAGAATTTGAGAATGATGAGCTGTCCCTCCTCTCCAGGATTGCTGGAGTCTCTTTTATGAAACTTCTTTTGTTTAAGGGTCTAAGGTTTTGCCCTGGAGACACTCAGGGGGTGTGTTATCTGCTCAATCAGGCTTAGAAGGCTTGCTCTTGGCTACTTTCTACGTAACCAAACCAAATGTTGAGCATATTCAGGGCTTCATCAAGTACTCCGAAAACAAGATCAAATGTAATCCAAAGTTAGCAAGAAAGAAATTAGGAGACAGGGTAAAATGATACCAGCATGCACAATGTTATTCATTTCATCATCGCTGATGACAGTAAAAAACTAGAAGCAACTCACATGCCCATCAATAGGTGTCTTGTAAACAAGCTATGATACATTCTCGCCATTGGAAACTATGAAGCTACAAAAGAATGAGGAAGGATCTTTTGTAGCCAAATGAAATGACTTCCAAAGAATAATGTTAAGTGAAAAACAATAAAAAATCAATTCTCCTGCCTCAGCCTCCTGAATAGCTGAGGCAGAAAGGTTGGTATTGTCTATTATGTTCTCAAAAATACGTCTATAGCTGGGCACGGTGGCTCACGCCTGTAACTCCAGCACTTTGGGAGGCCAAGGCGGGCGAATCATGAAGTCAGGAGATTGAGACCATCCTGGATAACAAGGTGGAACCCTATCTCTACTAAAAACACAAAAAATTAGCCAAGCATGCTGGTACACGCCTGTAGCTCCAGCAACTCGGGAGCTGAAGCAGGAGAATCACTTGGGAGGTGGAGGTTGCAGTGATCCAAGATCTTGCCACCGCATTCCAGCCTGGGCGACAGGGCGAGACTCTGTCTCAAAAAAAAAAAAAAGTGGGGGAAAACATACACATATTTGCTTGCAAATGTATAAGTATCTCTGGAAGAATACACAAGAAACTGGTGACGTTGGCTGATTCTGATGCAAACTAGATGTGCAGGGACAGTGGTAGAGGGAGGCTTTTCACTGAATTCCCTATTGTATCTTTTACACTTTGAATCGTATACATGCATTAACTTTGCAAAAATTGTAATTACATTTTATTTATTTCATTATTAAAATGAATTTTAGACCAGGATTGATAAGTAGGAACAAGATTGGCCATCTCGTAATAAATAAGACAAAGGGCTAGAACATTTTTTTGTTTTTAGACTAAGCCATGCTCTGTCACCGAGGCTGAGGCACAATGGCATGATCCTGGCTCACTGCAACTTCTGCCTCCTGGGTTCCGGTGATTCTCCTGCCTCAACCTCCAGAGTCTGTCAGATCACAGGCACCCACTACCACACCCGGCTAATTTCTTTGTATCTGTAGTAGAGATGGTTTTCACCATGTTGGCCAGGCAGGTCTCAAACTCCTGACCTCAGGTGATCCACCTGCCCCAGCCTCCCAAATTAGAATTACGGGTGGGAGTCACTGCACCCAGACCAGAATATGTCAATTACAATGATTGACTATTAAACCGTCAGGATTAAGCAGTTAAGTGTCACTACGTTTGATCTTTAACTGCAAAGAAAGCTGAAATCAAATTTATGCTTTGGTGAAGCCATTATACAACCTACATTTCTGTGATTAATTTCAGTTCCCAGCCATTGTTTCTTCTTGTAGCGAGACCTCAGAAGTAGTCCAGACACACTAATGAATAGAAACTTTGTAGTTTCCCTGAATATCTGATGGTGATTGAGTGCCTATTTTCAGAAAGTTTTTGCGTTATTTACCCATTTAACAAATCTCTTTTTTGGGGGTCGGGGGGCAGACGGAGTCTCACTCTGTCACCCAGGCTGTAGTGCAGTGGCACAATCTCAGCTCACTGTCACCTCGACCTCCCGGGTTCAAGCGATTTTCCTGCCTCAGCCTCCCAAGTAGCTGTGATTACAGGCACGCACCACCACGCCAGGTTAATTTTTGTATTTTCAGTAGAGATGAGGTTTCACTCTGTTGGTCAGGCTGGTCTTGAACTCCTGACTTCAGGTGATCTGCCTGCCTAGACCTCCCAAAGTGCTGGGATGAGAGGCTTGAGCCACTACGCTCATTCCAAAGTGCTGGGTGCTTCAGGGTGGGGAGCACAGGGTCAGCCTCTGGTATCAGACCCAAGCTCAAGTCCAGACCAGGCTTATAACTAGTTGCAGAATCTTGTTTTGTGTGTGTGTGTGTATTTTATTTTGTTTGGTTTGGTTTGGTTTAGTTTTGGGTGTTTTTGTTTTTGCCAGGGTCTTGCTGTGTTGCCCAGGCCGAATGCAATGGCAGCAATCATGGCTCACTGCAGCCTTCAACTCCTGGGCTCAACTGATCATCCCACCTCTGCCTCTCGAGTACCCGGGACTACAGGCATATACCATCTGCCATCCCTATTGTATCTTTTACACTTTGAATCGTATACATGCATTAACTTTAAATACATGCCTGGCTGCTTTTGTTTTTGTTTTTGTTTTTTTTTTGTAGCATCAAGGTCTCCTGTGCTGCCCAGGCTGGTGTTGAATTCCTGGCCTCAAGCAATCCTCTGGCCTCAGTCTCCCAAAGTGCTGGGATTGCAGGCATGAACCACTGCGCTTGGCCCCAGCTGCGTGATCTTGGGCAAATTGCTTGTCTCTGCATCTCGGTTTCCTCATCTGTGACAAATGCACACAACCATATCTACCGCATAGGGCTGGATAAGGATTAAATGAAATAATATATGCAAATTCTTGCAGCTGCTCAAAAAATATAGTGTGTGCTTCCTTTCCCTTCAACGTGCTTTGTGTCTTGGCACACGCCTGTAGCTCCAGCAGCTCGGGAGCTGAGGCAGGAGAATGTCTTGGGAGGTGGAGGTTGCAGTGAGCCAAGATCTTGCCACCGCACTCCAGCCTGGGTGACAGAGCAAGACTCTGTCTCAAAAAAAAAAAAAAAAAAGTGGGGGAAAACATACACATATTTGCTTGCAAATGCATAAATACCTCTGGAAGAATACACAAGAAATCTGCGCCCGTGAATACACAAGAAATCTCACAAAGCATGTGCTTTGTTCTTCCTTTCCCTTCAAGGTGCTGTGTGTCTAAAATTTCACAGGAATTTTTATTTACAAGGCAGCTTTTTGTAATAAATAAGTGATATAAGTAGCATATATCACAGGACAGTAGTTCCTAACTAGCAGTTCATATCAACAGCAAATGAAAACCTTCTCTTAAAGTTCTTCTCAGGTCTACCCACTCAGCGTCATCAAGGGCAGGGCTACGGTGTAGGAATGCAGTATGTACCTATCACCTGTATAAATAGGTATTACATGCGATGATTAAAATTTTAAATAACATAAAAGGGAACACAGTGAGAAGTAAGTCTCCCTCCCACTCCTATCCCTCTGGCTCCTTTTTCCCTCCGAAAGGCATTCATTGGGTCCACATATCTCTCATTGTTGTTTTCTAATCCTCTCTCTGTGTGTTCCTCAAATTGGATGAGCTCTATTTTTTTTTCTTCAAGTTCATTGACTTTTTTTTTTCTTTTTGCTATTTTCATTCTGCTGTAAGCCCATCCAGTGAATTTTATATTTCTGATATAGTATATTTTTAGTTCTAGAATGCAACCATTTGGTTATGTTTTAGAAGATTCTATTTCTCTGATGAAATTTCCTATTTGGTCATTTGTCATTAACATATTTCCATTGATATCCAGTTCTTCTTTTTTTTGAGACAGAGTCTCACGCTATCGCCCAAGTTGGAGTGCAGTGGTACGACCTTGGTCCACTGTAATCTCTGCCTCCTGAATTCAAGCAATTCTCCTGCTTCAGCCTCTGTGATTACAGGCACCCACCACCACGCCTGGCTAATTTTTGTATTTTTAATAGAGACAGGGTTTCACCTTGTTGGCCCGGCTGGTCTCGAACCCATGACCTCAGGTGATACACCCACCTTGGCCTCCCAAAGCACTGGGATTACAGGCATGAGCCAGTGTGCCCAGCCTATTTCCAGTTCTCATCTCATGAAATATTTTCCCTTAATCACAGACTTAAAAATGTGTGTATTTTTCACTTCTATTTAAGTCTTAGATGATTTCCTGATAGAGAATGAAGAATTTAGACTCAGTGATCGTCACAGAAATAAAATCATTTCTATCTTTTAAAAGATCCTTTTATTCACCTTGAAAGCAATTTTGGATTTCAGACTTTAAAAATAATATTTCCCTTGAAAACTGTCTCAAGCATCTAACGTAAATGAAAACAGCATGAATTCTGATAAGGGATTTGAAGAAAGATATCAAAACACACTGACTTGTACATGTTTTGTTTTAATTGAGACAGAGGCTTCCTCTGTTGCCCAGGTTGAGTGCAGTGGTGGCATCACAGCTCACTGCAGCCGAGACCTCCTGGGCTCAAGCGATCCTCCCGTCTCGTTCTCCCAAAGTGCTGGGATTACGAGCATGAGCCATTTGCATGTTTTTTAATTGGGAATTTTTGGATCTCTCTCCACTGCCTCCTTATGTAAGGTATACAACTTACGGGGCAACTTTCTAGTTGCCTGAACGTTCTAGTGGCGGAAAAGAGGGCACAAGAACACGTTTGTCACCTGTCCTACTGTTGCTAAAATAATTTTGGTCCTTGAGTTCATGGACAAAGAGAAAGCAGTTTTGTCCTGGCCAGAAAAAGCATCCCCGCCCCCTGCGTTAGGAGAAAACCATGTTTTCTATGCATGAAAGAAAAGGAAACAGAACCTCTGCTAAAACGATGCCCAGGAAAATCATGTCTTTTGAAATTAACTATTCCATTGGTTCTATTAATCAGTAGGGAAGTATATAATATATAATCAGTATAGATTATGTTCGCTGACAATTGCTTTAAGGATGGTACCAGGCCAATTCTGAGAAGGGTACCTGGAACAAAATAGGCGCTTAGTAATCTATTTTTGAATTAATGAGCAAGAAAGTGTAAAATATATGTTTCACCTGGATGGTATGTCTCAATACAAATACCAGGGGCTTCCACGAAAAGCTTTTGACTGATTTTTTTTTTCTTGAGGGGCAATTTTTTTCATACAAAGTTTCCATTGAATAAAGTTTCACAGAGAACAATTTCACCCTATGGCAGAGTCTGTCTGCAGGTCACAGTTATCTTTGCTCTTTATTGATTTATTTTTTGAGACCAAGCCTCACTCTGTCACCAGGCTGGAGCGCAGTGGCGTGATCTTGGCTCACTGCAACCTCCGCCTTCTGGGTTCAAGCGATTCTCCTGCCTCAGCCTCCCAAGTAGCTGAAACTACAGGTGTGTGCCACCACGCCTGGCTAATTTTGTGTGTGTGTGTGTGTGTGTGTGTGTGTGTGTGCTTAGTAGAGATGTGGTTTCACCATGGTAGCCAGGATGATCTCAATCTCCCGACCTTGTGATCCGCCCGCGTCCGCCTCCGAAGTGCTGGGATCACAGGCGTGAGCCACCACACCCAGCTGTTTTTGCTCTTTGTGATTATCAAACACTTACAAGATCTGAAGGTCCAGTTTCCAAGAAAGGAAGATGGTCATGGATGCCAGTGTAAGTCAGGCCTTCTAGAAGAGTTTGAGCAACTGCCTGATCCCTTGAGTTGGGAAAGGTATTTTAAAATTAGTATTGCATAGCAAAAATGATGTGTTAATTACTGTTAATTGTCTTCAGTGTTCATTGTGGGCTCGCTAATTGCATAAATCATGACTTCCTTCATGTTTTATTTGAAAGTGTAGTTTAGGATGCTGAACATGTGTTTATTGTTTGCAAATTCCTATGTGCTGGGATTTATGTGAGCCAAGCAAAGTCTGATTGGGCCAAACCCCGGAAAATGTGATGATATTTATTCTTATTTTACTATCTGGCACAGCCCATGCCTCCTGATAATTGTAAGAGTGTCTGCTATTGAATCTTGGCAGACACCGTCCAGTGTTTCCCAGAATACGGGCAGCCCTCCAACACTCTGCCTCGGAACCCCTCCCGCAGGGGAGCTTGTTAAAGGATGGATTCCAGGCCCCGCTGCAAACCTGTGAATCAGAACTGACGTCGAAAACACGCTGCAACTTCAGGGGCGCTCGCTCTGTCCTACCCGTGGGCTTCCCTTTGGTTTCGCTTTTCCACAGGAAACAGGACTTAGAGGTGAAATTGTCTTTGCACTTTGCTTTCCTTTGCTCATTAATACAGAATAGCTTTTTGTACTGTGACTGCTAGTGTGCGGAACGGACCCTTTGTGTTTTAGGAGAAGAAATTCAGTGCCTCGTTGCTCACCATCACCACTGGCCCTGGTAGCTCGGCGGATAAACCAGCTTGGCCTGAAGACGGGCATGAAGGCTGCTGAACCATGTCCTGCCCCTCCACTGACCAACTCCACACCTGGGATTAGAGGGAGGAAACATTTATCCCATACACTCTTAAGTTCGATTCCTGGGGCCTGCAAATTAAACTGATAAAACCCAAATTAACGAGAAAAAGTATACAAATGTTAGTATGTTAATGTTTTTATGTGCACAGGAGCTTCACAAAAATAAGTAGAAAACTCAAATAAATGTTTAGACTTAAGAAATTATAAACTATTTTAGCGAAGGCTAATAGGTTATAGAGAAGTGACTGGATAAAGAAAAGAATGTTTGTGCTTCCAGGAGTGATAAGCTGTGAGAAAGCGCCTAGGAATATATGGGAGAAATTAGTAACAGAGAAGAGTCTTCTCTCTTCCATGTGTTTGTCCATGCAGACTCTTCTGGATGCAGCTCCCGTCACTAGTGATAAGAGTCACTCTCTTTCTTCTGGGTACAGAGGGGCATCTTCCTCAAAGCAAAATTTAGGTCCTGCATTTAGGCAGATAAGGGAGGGCAGAGAACTTTTACTGCGTCTGCCGTTTCTTCACTGCCTACAGCTCAAAGCGTTCTTCTGCCAAGGCAGCATATTTTGGCGTGGCATGTTCTGATCCTCTTTAGGATCAACAGCACATCCAGCTGGGGTGAGGCTGGGCTGGGGCTAGCATAAAGGAGGCATTCAAGCAGTTTCCTTGAGTTCCAACCACAACACTGAAGAACAGTTGGCCTGTGGCCTGTGGCCTGCTCACCCCACGATGCCTGAGTTGCTGCCAAGTAATTTATGAGTAGCCCTCTGAACCCAGGGGAAGCTAGAGGAGCAGGATTGACACACCCACCAGGCAGAATCACCGTAGGAAGATAGAATCAGTGAACATCACACCTCCAACTTCAAACAACTGAAAATGAAATAATAATTTTTAAGAGCTTTCTGAACTACGTGGATAAAGCATACTTTCTGATAAGCCTAATACTATGAATGATAAATTAAAAATGGGAGTTCCTATTGCAAATCTAAGCAAGGATGGCCTGGGTCCGATGACTGTCGCCTATAATCCCAGCACTTTGGGAGGCCAAGGAGAGCCGATCACCTGAGACCAGGAGTTCAAGACCAGCCTGGCCAACATGGCAAAACCCCGTCTCTACTAAAAATACAAAAAATAGCCTGGAGTGGTAGCAGGTGCCTGTAATCCCAGCTACTCGAGAGGCTGAGGCAAGGGAATCACTTGAACCCGGGAGGCAGAGGTTGCAGTGAGCTGAGATCAAGCCACTGCACTCCAACCTGGGTGACAGAGCAAGACTCCATCGCAAAAAGAAAAAACAAAAATCTAAGCAAGAACTTGAACTCCAGGAAATCAGTATGTTCCGCAAGAGGGCAGTATAGTAACTCGTTCAGAAAACAGTAGGCTTGGAAGAGCAAATTTGTGACCAGTTTTTACATTTGTGATGAGAACCGCTTTGAGCAGAAACAAAATGAAATCGCATCTTTACCGTCAAGTGTTTGTCTCTATGACATGAAAACTACTCAGGAAGATTGTTGTTTAAAGTCTGAATGGCATGATTTTGAGAAAGTAAGTTGCTTGACTTGGAACTCAATGGCCGTGTTTTCATTGGTTGCTATGTTGCTCAGTTGCTATGTGGTCTAGTAGCAGCTACAAACAAAATCAAGGCGATCACATTTCCTCTGCTCAGCCCCTGGAAAAGCTGCATATGCCTGAGTCCTCACCTCCAGTTGTGCCTGGAGCTACAAAGTTTGTGGAGAATTTAAATCGGGAAACAGTAATCATTGTAGCTAGCTTTTTCTGAACTCTGAGTACCAGGCTGGGCACTTTACATGGATTTTTTTTTCAGCCCCATGGTAGCTCCGTGTGTTAGGAACTATTATTATCTTCATTTGACAGATGAGGAAACCTAGACTCATAGAGGACTGAGTGGTTGCCGATGGGACACGGCTCATCCACGGCAGAGTCGGGATTCAAACCAGGCAGATCGAATCTAGATCCCAAGTTTGAGCTATTTCTAGGCAATTGATGGCGAAGATAGAACTAGAAGCCATATCTCTTTGTTGCAAATTAAAGAGTGACGTTAATGTTGAAAGTGATGTGTATGGACAGGACTGGGTACAAGAACCCTTTGGGAGAGGGCTGATGGGACAGACACAAAGTGACTGTGTTTGCAAAAAGACAGGTTCATGCCAAGAAACAAGGACATTCCAGGCTGAACTGGGATGCCCCATTGATGCCAATTACGCACAGTGACAGAGTGGCCAAGACCGAGGGATTTCCCCATTGCCTTCTCAACTCCACAGCGCTCTGCGATCCACTGGCTGGTGGGCTCCCCAGGAGGAGCCTGCAGAAGGTGCTTCCTCCGTCAGGAATAGAAGTTCCCCTAAATCCCCAGAGCCCTTAGTCAAGTTCATCCGGAAACTATCAGAATAATCATCCCTGCTATCCCTTGAGAACTCCAATGCCAGGCCCTGTGCTAAGCATCTTACTTATATTAGCTCATTTAATCCTGTGTCCACCACCTGGGAATGTCACGGGCTGGCCCCTCTCACAGGAGCTGCACATGTAAGGCATGTGGACGTGTATGCATGAAAAAGTAGGTCTTGTACACAGATTGCTTTTCCCAAACCCTCCCTTCATCTTTCAGCAATGCTGCCAATTTCTTTTTTAAAATGTAGCCCACTTCTGAGTAAGCACAGCAGATTGCTCACTTCTCCCTTCCAAACTCCACTGAAATGGCAATAAAGGAATCCAGAATATATAAACTCATAAAGGGATAAAATGAGGGAAAAGACACACGTGGAAGAGGGAGAGGAGCAGGCACGGACTTGGCAGAACTGGGGATCACTGCTGGCTCCCCGCAGACAAGGAAAGTAACAAGCAGAGGGGCTTGGTCTTGCACAACTCTAGATGCCGAGGACGGGGAGATCCAAATCTACAGAAGGTGTACATGAGGCACGGGACTGAAAACAGGGGAGCTAAGTGGCCTGTATAGGGGAAGGATGCACCCCCTTCCTCCCCTTACAGCAGGCACACCCCAGCTCTGTCCACCCACTCATCGCATCCCTCTCCACCCCCACTGCCAGCAGGAGGTGTGACATCTTCTCCCTGGATAGCTGAATGGCTCCAGAGAAAAGACCTCCACATTCTGACATCTTGGAGTCCTGCCCCAATTTGAACACCAGTTTGGGCTGGGCGTGGTGGCTCATGCCTGTAATCCCAGCACTTTGGGAGGCTGAGGCACATGGAGCACCTGAGGTCACGAGTTCAAAACCAGCCTGTCCAACAGGGTGAAACCCCATCTCTACTAAAAAAAGAAAGAAAAAACAAAGTTAGCTGGGCGTGGTGGCACACACCTGTAATCCCAGCTACTTAGGAGGCTGAGGCAGGAGAATCGCTTGAACTGGGGAGGCAGAGGTTGCAGTGAGCCAAGATTGCGCCGTTGCACTCCAGCCTGGGCAACAAGAGGGAAACTCCATCTCAAAGAAAGAAAGAAGGAAAGAAAGAAAGAAAGAAAGGAAAGAGGAAGAAAGAAACAGAGGAAGGGAAGGAGGGAGGGAAGGAGGGAGGGAGGGAGGGAGGGAGGAAGGGAGGAAGGAAGGAAGGAAGGAAGGAAGGAAGGAAGGAAGGAAGGAAGGAAGGAAGGAAGGAAGGAAGGAAAAGGAAGGAAGGAAGAAAAAGCCAGTTTGCTGTCTAGCAACCTTGTCATAAATCCTTCTATGGACAAGCCTCATCCAGTCCCTCAGAGTCCCCCTTTATGATTTCAGCGGGTCACACTTAGACAAGAACAGGCAGCCCAGGATCACCTGATATTTAAAGACAGCCTCCAACTTGGAAGAGAGGCATCCAGACAAATAGGAAAAAGGAATTTGGAGAAAGCAGAGATGCTGGAAGGAGTAGAAACAAAAAGTGAAAAACATTTGATGAGTAATTTCTTCAGAAAAGTAAACTAAGATGTTCTATCCATTTAACAGGAGTGAAATGCTTTATTCTCTTTTTTGGATGTGACTTTTAAAGGAATTAATGAGAAAACGAAAATGAAATTTTGGAAAGTGTTCAAAAGAAGAGTCAGAATGAAATATGTAAAAGCAAGTTTCGTGGAAGATAAAATAGAACAAAAATACACAGAGATTTAAAAATAATAATAATTGAAGAAACATAAGAATGAGGACCACTCTAGGAAGTCCAGTTTCCAGCTAATAGGAATGCCGTATGGGGAAAATAGAGGAGAGAGACGGAAAGGAAAAACAATACCACTCCCCAAAATTAAAAGATGTGATGCCGGGCATGGTGGCTCACAGCTGTAATCCAAGCACTTCGGAGGCCAAGGCGGGCGGATCACCTGAGGTCGGGAGTTCAAGACCAGCCTGAGCAACATGGTGAAACCCCGTCTTTAAAACAAAAAAGAAAGAAAGATGTGAGTCTCCAGATTGAGAGGCCCGACTAAATGCCCACACTAAGGTGCATCATCACAAATTTCAGAAAACCCAGAATAAAGAAAAGATTTCTAAATCTCCCTGAAAGAAAAAAAAAAAAAAAAACATACAGAAGTTCAGGTATCAGCCTTGGACTTCTAAATAGCTGCACTAAAATTTAGAGAACAAAGACTTCAAGCTTCTGTGTGAAAACGATTTTCAGTCAAGAATGCTTGTAACCAGACGATCAATGAAATAGGTAGGTGGAATAAAAGCATCTCCGATATGCGAGGACTCACATTTTACCTCACATGTGTATCCCCTCCTAAGTAGCTGCCGCAGGATGTGCACCAACAAAATGAGGAAGTAAACTAAGAAAAAGAATGTGGAACTAGAAGTCGTGGGATTCAATGCTGGACAGCAGTGAAGAGAAATGCCAGGATCATAATGGATAGGCAGCCACCAGTCCAGAGGGGGGCAGGATGGCAGGCACTGGGAGTGACACCCAGGAATCAAAGAAAATGGTGCGTTTCAGGATATGGAAAATAGGCTCCAGAAACATGAAAGCACTTGGGGAAAAAATTAGCAGTTGCCACATAGAATAGTAGCAAATGACAAACAAAAAGTAACGATTAAGTCCAGGAAATAAATGAAGAGAATGGCTCGTGCAAAGGGCCTGAGGTAGAAGGGAGCCTCATGCATTCAGGGACTAGCAAGGAGAGTGTGGCTGCCGCAGAACTGGAGAGGGGAGGAGACTAGGCAATGAGCTCAGAGAGACAAGAAGGGCCAGGACGTTGTGAGGACTCAGCCATTTACTCTGAGCAAGATGGGAGCTGCTGCAGTGTTTTGTGCAGAAGAGCAACATGATCTGACTTACATGTTGGCAAGATAATTCTGCCTATGTGCTGAGAATAAATGGTAGGAGGGAACCGGTGGAAGTACGATGCTTTTGCAGTCAGAACCTCTGCAGTGATCCAGGTGAAAGGCGATACTCATGGACCCATTGGATGATGGTGGCTTAGACCAGGGTGGAAGCATTGGAGGTTATGGGGATTCACTCACGGTGGTGGAAATTATTAAGGAAAAGTATTAGAGAAAGTTATACAATATAGTCTCAAACCCTAATGGAAGGCCTAAGGGTTTCTTCTACAGTTCTTGGCTGAAGAGAGGCAGAGTCTCTTTGCAGGAGCTGGAGAGATTAGGGTGCAAATACAAAGGACTCTGAGTAGTTTACCTAGCTAGCTTGTTTGCTCATGTGGCCCTATAAAAGTAACCTTTGTGGGGTTTTTTTTGTTTTGTTTTTTGTTTTAGTTTTTGAGACAGAATCTTGCTCTGTCACCAGGCTGGAGTGCAGTGGTGCAATCCCGGCCCACTGCAACCTCCGCCTCCTGGGTTCAAGCAATTCTCCTGCCTCAGCCTCCTGAGTAGCTAGGACCTCAGGTGTGTGCCACCATGCCTGGCTAATTTTTGAATTTTTAGTAGAGACGGGGTTTCACCATGCTGGCCAGGATGATCTCGATCCCTTGACCTCATGATCTGCCCACCCCAGCCTTCCAAAGTGCTGGGATTACAGCTGTGAGCCAGTGTGCCTGGCCTAAAATTAACCTTCGATCATTGCAGATGGCTCTCTCCAGGGGAGGCTGACCAAGGATATTACCCACTAATGGTGTCTGCTTTAGGCATCAGAACCTGTCCTTTAATCTTTAACTTCTAGTGGTATTGACTCCAGCCTTTGTCAATTAAACTGTACTGAATAAATGTGAGTCTCATTGGCTGGTGAGGGCCAGTGGTCACAACTGTTTACAGCACTCTCCAAGGTGTCTGTAAGCAGCCACAGACACTCAACCAAACTGGCAAAGCATAATATCTGTGTGTCAGTACACTTTATTCATCCATCGCTGGGTCAAGGTCTGCAGGACAGGCCCCCACAAGTAGTAACCCTGACAGGAGGTGGTGAGAAGCAACTGGATTTTGGATATTTTGAAGGCAGAGTCAAATATTCCTTATAGAATGAGGAGTATGAAAGAAAGAGAAATCAAAGACAGCCTGAGCAACTGGAGGGATAAAGTTGTGGTCAAATGAGGTGAGACCACAATTGCAACAATGTTCCCATCACCTGCTGCTGAACCAACCTAAACTTACAGACATAAAACAACAATCATTGATTATTATTAGCTCTGAAGACCCTGGCAGTTAACTAGCTCAGCTAGGCAGGCCTCGCTCCGTGGTTGGGGCTAGAGTCATCTCAAAGGCCTCCTCGCTCATATGTCTGATTCCTCTACTAGAAGATTCTTAGAGCTCAGGGATGGACTGGCAGGGGCTCCTTGGGGCCCTCTCTCTGTGCTCTCTGGACAGGATCTCTGTAGCATGGTGGCTTCAGGATAGCCAGGCTTCGTGTATGGTGGTCCAGGGCTCCAAAGGCACAGCTCCTAAGAGTGAGAGGGAAGCTGTATCTCGCTGTATGACCTGTGTCAGAAGCAACACAGCGGCATTTCAGCGGCATTCTGTTCCTTAGAGCTGGGTCACCATGTGAAAGCAGGGAGGGAATCAGATTCCTCGTCTTGATGAGACGAGAATCCAAGAATCTGAGATATGTTTTCAAACCACCGCAGCAGGTTTTGAGGAGACCATAAGAGTTGAGGAACATTTCGAGTTAAACATTATTTGCACAGTCATTATAAACACTATCAATTTAACCAAAGTTGTGATATGGCCACATTGTGGGAAGACTGAGCAGCTGAAGTGATGGGGTCATTGGAACAGGCAGGGCCTGGTTCCCACCCCCCACCATAATAGGCATGTATAAAGAAAGAATTAAGAAAGAAAAGAACGGCAACATCAGTCAGAAATCCGGAGATAAACACAAAGTGAAATACACAGAAGAAGTAAGGATTGTTTCTTCTCAGGAGCAAGATGGGGTGAGGAGGATGGTGGGGGAGGGGATTAGTGTTTTTCAATATGACTTTTAGTACCATTTGACTTTTTTTTTTTTTTTTCTTTTTTTTGAGACAGAGTCTCGCTCTGTTGCCCAGGCTGGAGTGCAGTGGCGTAATCTCAGCTCACTGCAACTTCCACCTCCAGGGTTCAAATGATTCTTGTGCTTCAGCCTCTTGAGTAGCTGGGGTTACAGGTACCTGCCACCACGCCTGGCTAACTTTTATATTTTTAGTAAAAACAGGGTTTCACCATGCTGGCCAGGCCAGTCTCAAAGTCTGACCTCAGGTGATCTGCCCCCTCAGCCTACCAAAGTACTGGGATTACAGGCATGAGCCACTGTGCCTGGCCTCCATTTGACTTTTTAATTTACGTACATGTATTACTCTGGTAAAACAACTGTTTTAAAAGGATGTAAATTTCATTTCTATAAAATTGATGTTAATATGATAGAAAAATGCTTCCTTCAGCAGCACATTTACTAAAATTGCAATGATACAGAGATTAGCATGGCCCCTGAGCAAGGATGATATGTGAATTCGTGAAGTGTTCCATACATCTTTCATGTAAAAATAAATTTTTTAACTCAAAAGTTTTAAAACTGAGAGGAAAAAAAATGCCCCAATCTGGGCAACATAGTGAGATCCCATCTCTAAAAAGTAAAAATTAAAGAATTTGCTGGGCATGGTGGTGAGCGTCTGCAATCCCAGCTACTCAGGATGCTACAGAGAGAGGATTGCCCGAGTCCAGGAGTTCGAGGCTGCAGTGAGCCATGATTGAACAACTGCACTCAATCTGGGCTACAGAACTAGACCTTGTCTCTTAAAAAATAAAAACTAAGGCCGGGCGCAGTGGCTCATGCCTGTAATCCCAGCACTTTGGGAGGCCAAGGCAGGTGGATCATATGAGGCAAGGAGTTCAAGACCAGCCTGGCCAACATGGTAAAACCCCGTCTCTACTAAAAATACAAAAGAAAAAAAAAATTAGCCGGCGTGGTGGCGGGTACCTGTAGTCCCAGCTACTTGGGAGGCTGAGGCAGAAGAATCGCTTGAACCCGGGAGGCAGGGGTTGCAGTGAGCCAAGATAGCACCATTGCACTCCAGCCTGGGCCACAAGAGCAAAACTCCATCTCAATAAATAAATAAAACTTTTAAAAATAGTGGGGTGTGGTGGCTTACACCTGTAATTCCAGGCAGATCACGAGGTCAGGAGTTCGAGACCAGCCTGGCCAACATGGTGAAACCCCATCTCTACTAAAAATACAAAAATCAGGCAGATGTGGTGGTGAATGCCTGTCATCCCAGCTACTCAGGAGACTGAGGCAGCAGAATCACTTGAACCCGGGAGGCAGAGGTTGCAGTGAGCCAAGATCGCGCCATTGCACTCCAGCCTGGGCAACAGAGCAAGACTCCAACTCAATAAATAAATAAATAAATAAATAAATAAAAATTAAAAAGTTAAAAAATTTTAAAAAGTCTCATCCCTATGGCAAGTGCAATTTTAGGAAAGACTCCAGCCCAGTCCCTTTCCCCTCTGTGCCTTCCCCTGGTGTCTCTGGCCCCAAAGAGCGCTCAGACTCACATGATTGATTGGCCTGGTGCTCTCCCACCAAGGACCACTGCGGCTCCCCAGGTCTCAGATGCCCACCACCCCTCTCCTGATCCTTTGGAGCTCATGCCCATTGCAAAGGAGAAGACTGGCTGAGTGAGTTCCCATGTTCATTAAAAGGTGGACAAGAAGCCAGACCTCCCGGCTTACGGTTTAATGGTGTCTCCAGGATAAAAATGATAGTTGCCGTCACTGAAGATGATCTGGCAGGTGGCATGGGGGACAGAGGTGGGGGGAACATTCCTGGAAGGGAAGTCCATCCCTCTAAATTAGGTGCATTAATTTTCCCGAATAAAGATGCGCCTGTCATGAAATCCACTGCCTGGAAGAGATATTTGATACAGCAACTGTGATGGCCCCTGGCTGGAAATGCTCCATTTCCCCTTAGTCACCCTCCTCGGGGCAGGGTAAGCCTGCGGGAGAAAGGAACAGAAAGAAGCAAACAAATCTGTGGAACGAAAGTCCTCGGCTCACAGGAAAACTGCAGTGAGGGGAACAGGGAGCAGGGAGCAGGGGACGTGGTTCTCAGCAGAGCTTCGGGTTTTCTCTTGCCCTCAGTGCGGTGGGGGTTGTGGGAACGAATCTGGGATGCAGAAAATCAGTCCACAGTAGGGGGTGGGCCTGATAGAGAAACCCAACCTGGGAGGCAAGGTCATGGTCATCACCATTAACCCTCTGCAGACCAGAAACCACCAGTACAGCCAACTAACCCTGATTATTATTGTATTCAAAAGAACCCTTGTGTTTGTCAAAGCTCTTATTAGAATGCTTTAAGTGGCCTGGAAGGTGATGTTCCCCAAATTTGCCAACGTGCAACACCATGGTAACCGTGATGGTGGAGTGGTTTTCACAGGCGGGCACACAGCCTGCCATGGTCAGGTGCACAGAAGCCTCTGAGACTCGGGATGGCAGAGGCGACAGACACGAACAGAATCCCTCTGTGCCCCGAGGCTGCTCACGTTGGACCCACAGCCCACAGCGGCCGAGGTGCCTGCATTTTCCTCTGCAGCAGGAGCCGTGGTTTGCGCCCTCGTTCTGCCACATGCCGTGTGGTTAATCCAGTACCCAGCACCAGGGTGGAAGCGGAGCGTCTTATGAATTGGAAGGTGCAGCCCCGTCAAACACTGTGGGTTCCAAAGCGAGTGGAGGGGGAGGCGTGGCTGGCTTCTCCCTCAGTGGCCTTGCGTTTTGACAAACAACAGCAGGTCCCCTCGGGGTCTCTGGCCCAGCATCTCAGCACGTCTCTGTTCTAACCTGAATTTGATTTTCTTTTTTTTTTTCAGTCTCATGCTAGTGATGGAAGGGAATGAGACTGTGATCTCCCTCAGACACTCATAAATATCCCTCATCCAAGGCGGTGACATTTTACTTTGGGGCTGAAATCTGAAACTTAACCAATGGCAGTTCTGGCCTAGCCCGGAGAGGCTAAGTGACAGCTTGTTACCCTCAGCTTCGTTTATTAACATCAGCTGAATAAACAAATCCCTACGGGATCATAGCCCTGCTCCCCAGGAACCCCTCCCACTGGTTCTCAAAACTCTCTGCTGATTGAAGAGTTTTGAATTGAAGCCATCTTGAATAAGAAGGTCCCACTGGAAGGAAATTCAATGGCAGCTGAGTAATTCTGGAAATAAGCACTTCACCTTCAGGAACATGGGCAGGACCACTCATTCTTTCATTCCATCCTTCCAGTATTTACCTGGCACCAAACAACCTGTTGACTTGGCAGTCCAGGCCATCCATTAAAAAATACTGATGAAGGCTGGCCATGGTGGCTCACGCCTGTAATCCCGGAACTTTGGGAGGCCAAGGCAGGCGGATCACGCGGTCAGGAGCTCAAGACCATCTTGGCCAACATGGTGAAACCTCACCTCTACTGGAAATACAAAAATGGGCTGGGTGTGGTGGTACGCACCTGTAGTCCCAGCTACTCAGGAGGCTGAGGCAGGAGAATCGCTTGAACCCAGGAGGCAGAGGTTGCCGTGAGCGGAGATCACACCATTGTACTCCAGCCTGGGCAGCAAGAGTGAGACTCCATCTCAAAAAAAAAAAAAAAAAATACTGTGGAGCCCCTGCTAGGTCCAGTAGGGAAGCAGGCGCACACTCTGCCCTCAGGGAGCTTATAGTCTAGTGATAAAACAGGAGCCGTGAGTGACGGGATGAAGTTCCCATGGTCCTGGGAACAGAGATAATGGAGGGGTGTCGATGACGGCCTCCCCAGGGAAGTGATGTTTAGACGACAGACAGTGTAGCCAGCATCAGAAGCCGGGTCTGCTCCTTTCTGCTTGCCAGCGCAATTTCACAAAGCCCCTCGTTCTGTGACCACATACAGCTCTTCGAAAAGATGCTTTGAAGACAAAAGAGGACAGAGTACACGGCCAGGGGAGGTGGTTCCCAAAGCCCCGTTAAGGAGCTGCTCATCCCAAGGACAACAGGAATCCAGTCAGTGGAGGGGGCGACATGATCAGATTTGCATGATAACGTCATCCTAGTTCCAATATGGACAATGGGTCAGAGAGGGACAGCAGTGAAGGCCTGGAAGCCAGTTAAGGAGGCGCTTGCTCTCATCCAAGTGAGACTCGACATGAGCTAAGCCAGGCTACGGGCAGAGTGGGTAGAGAGCTGGGATGGGGACAGACAGAAATCTCTTGTTTATTTATTTATTGTTTTTTATTTTATTTATTTATTTATTTTTGAGACAGAGTCTCACTCTGTCGCCCAGGCTGGAGGGCAGTGGTGCAGTCCAGCCTCACTGCAACCTCCGCCTCCCGGGTTCAAGCAATTCTCCTGCCTCAGCCTCCCAAATAGCTGGGATTACAGGCACCAGCCACCACACTCAGCCAATTTTTGTATTTTTAGTAGACACGGGGTTTCACCATGTTGGCCAGGCTGCTCTCAAAGTCCTGACTTCGTGATCCGCCCACCTCGGCCTCCCAAAGTGCTGGCATTACAGGCGGGAGCCACTGCACATGGCCTATTTATTTATTTTTTGAGAAACAGTGTCTCACTTTGTTGCCCAGGCTGGAGTGCAGTGGTGCAATTACAACTCACTGCAGCCTTGACCCGCGCTCAAGCAATCCTTCCGCCTCAGCCTCCCAAGTAGCTGGGACTACATGTGCATGCCACCATGCCTGGCTAATTTTTAAACTTTTTGTAGAGACGGGGTCTCACTATGTTGCCCAGGCTGGTCTTGAACTCCTGGCCTGAAGCAATCCTCCCAGCTTGGCCTCCCAATTTGCTGAGATTACAGATGTGAGCCACTGCGTCCAGCCTGGAAATCTTTCTAATATATAAAAAGTTCTTGGCCGAGAGTGGTGGCTCACGCCTGTAATCTCAACACTTTGGGAGGCTGAGGCAGGCAGATCACTTGAGGTCAGGAATTTGAGAACAGCCTGCCAACATAGTGAAATCCTGTCTCTACAGAAAATACAAAAATTAGCCAAGCATGGTGGTACACACCTGTAGTCCCAGCTACTCAGGAGGCTGAGGCAGGAGAATTGCTTGAATCCAGAATGCAGAGGCTATTGTGAGCTAAGATCATGCCATTGCACTCCAGCCTGGGCAATGGGAGTGAGACTGTCACAGACACACACACGCACACACACACGCACACACACACGCACACACAGGCACACACACACACACACACGTTCTTAAAAATCAAGTGAGCTGGGCATGGTGGCTCACACCTGTAATCCTAGCACTTTGGGAGGCCAAGGTGGGTGGATGACGAGCTCAGGAGTTCGAGACCAGCCTGACCAACATGGTGAAACCTTGTCTCTAATAAAAATATGCTAAAAATATATCCCAGTTACTTGAGAGACTGACGCAGGAGAATCACTTGAACTGGAAAGGTGGAGGCTGCAGTGAGCCGAGATCATGCCGCTGCACTCCAGCCTAAGTGACAGAGCGAGATTCCATCTCAAAAAAAAAAAAAAAAAATCAAGTGAAAAAATAGAAAAATGAATTAAGACAGGAGAGTTCATAGAACAAGATATACAAGTCTCCCATAAACATGAAAATATGCTTATCTTCACTCATAAGAGAAATACAAATTGAAACTACACCGAAACCATCTGTCACCTAAAAATTCAAAAACCTGCCAGCACTCACTGTTGGAGAAAAGCAAGCAATCTCACGTTTCTGGTGACAGTGCAAAACAGAAGATTTTGCAATGTCTAACAGAATACATATTTACCCTTGAACCCAGCAATCTCAATCCTGGGAACTAACCCTGAAGATCCACCCCCTCAAATGCGAAACAGTATACACCCACGGCCGCTCCCTGCAGTCCTGTTTCTAATAGCAAAATAGTGGAAAAACAAATCAAGATATCCCTGCATAGGAGATGGGCTGAACACAGGATCAGCTAGCCACGGTGGTGCACTACGCAGGCATTTTTTAAAAATAAGGAGGATCAGCTGGGCACAGTGGCTCACACCTGTAATCCCAGCCCTTTAGGAGGCCAAGGCAGGCAGATCATCTGCAGTCAGGAGTTCAAGACCAGCCTGGCCAACATGGTGAAACGCCATCTCTACTAAAAATACAAAAATTAGCCGGGTGTGGGGGCAGGCATCTGAGGTCCCAGCTTCTCGAGAAGCTGAGGCAGGAGAATCACTTGAACCCAGGAGTTGGAGGTTGCAGTGAACTGAGATTGCACCACTGCACTCCCGGGTGGGCAACAGAACAAGACTGCATCTCAAAAATAAAAATAAAAAAAAGATGAGGAGTATCTCTAGGAGATGAATTCACTTGTTAATGAAAATAAAAATTAAAAGCAAGGTACAGCAGAGAGTATGTACTATGCTATCGTTTGTGTAAGAAAAGAAAACAGTGCCGGGTGCGGGGGCTCATGCCTGTAATCCCAGCACTTTGGGAGATCAAGGTGAGTGGATCACTAGGTCGGGCGTTCGAGACCAGCCTTACCAAGATGGTGAAACCCCATCTCTACTGAAAATACAAAAATTAGCTGGGCGTGGTGGTGGGCACCTGTAATCCCAGCTACTCGGGAGGCTGAGGCAGGAGAATGGCTTGAACCCGGGAGGCAGAGGTTGCAGTGAGCTGAGATTGTGCCATCGCACTCCAGCCTGGGAGACACAGCAAGACTCCGTCTCAAAAATAAAAATAAAATAATGACATAGCTATGTGCCTGCTTATTGTTGTGGAAAGAAGGTAAAAAGAAGGGAGGAAAAGGAGAAGACAAACAAGGAAGAGAAAACAGATGGGGGTGGTGCGAACAGATGGAGGAATGGGAATGGGAATACACCCATTTGTGTAGTGTTGAATTTTGACCTGGGTAAAGAATATACATAGGCAAGAAAGAAACAAAAATGATGGAACAAACCTTCAAGTGAATACAAACAGAATCAAATGAACCTCATACATAGCAAACTCATAACATGGTTTCCAAGAGAAAATTAATAATTCGATTACCTTTTTTCTTTCTTTTTTCTTTTGAGACAGGGTCTCGCTCTGTCACCCAGGCTGGAGTGCAGTGGCGCAGTCTTGGCTCACTGTAACCTCCACCTCCCGGGTTCAAGCAATTCTTCTGCCTCAGCCTCCTGAGTAGCTGGGACTACAGGTGCCAGCCACAACACTTGGTTTTTTTGTGGGGCCGGTGGGGAGATTGCAGGTGACTCACGCCTGTAATCCCAACATTTTGGGAGGCCAAGGTGGGCAGATCACCTGAGGTCAGAGGTTTAAGATTGGCCTAGCCAACATGATGAAACCCCATCTTTACTAAAAATATAAAAATTAGCCAGACATGGTAGCTTATGCCTGTAGTCCCAGCTACTCAGGAGGCTGAGGCACGAGAATCTCTTGAACCCTGGAGGCGGAGGTTGCAGTGAGCTGGGATCACACCACTGCACTTCAGCCTGGACAGCAGAGTGATACTCAGTCTCAAAAAAAATAAATAAAAATAAAATGAAGGAGATGCTTGCAGAACCATGAGGATATGTCAAAAAGACACAAGAGCTGTCTCCTCGCTCTGAACATTTTCAGCATCAGAAAAATATTACAACAGTAAGGCATTAAAAACCCACCTTGAATTAAAGGGAAGAAAAAGAATCATAGGCCTGCAGGAATACTCAAAAACTGAGTTAGAGGGAGGGAAAGACCTTCCTTACGGAAGAATGCCAGCCAGTAAACATCAAAGAAATGGTGCAATTTTTTGAGACGGAGTTTCATTCTTGTTGCCCAGGCTGGAGTGCAATGGCGCGATCTCGGCTCGCTGCAGCCTCAACCAAATTGAGGTAAAACACTCAATTTAAACATCCACAGACTCCCCAAAGCCCTGGGCTATGAACCCTGATGTAGGAGAGTGGAGCTTAGGACGCAGCACAGAGGAGCAGCAAGCTGAGGAGAGGGGGCTCGAATGAGCGGAGCAGGGAAAGCCACAGCCAGAGAGGGGGTCAGGCCGGGAGGGGCGCAAACGCCACGCAGTCAGCACACCAGGTGGGACACTTGCCACTGGGAGTGATTAAAAATCAGATCCCAAAGATCTTTTTTTTTTTTTTCTTTTCTGAGATGGAGTCTCGCTCTGTCACCCAGGCTGGAGGGCAGTGACACCATCTCGGCTCACTACAACCTCTGCCTCCCAGGTTCAAGCGATTCTCCTGCCTCAGCCTCCCCAGTAGCTGGGATCACAGGTGTGCGTCACCACACCTGGCTGATTTTTGCATTTTTTAGTAGAGACGGGGTTTCACCATGTTGGTCAGATGGTCTCAAACTCCTGACCTCGTGATCTGCCCACCTCGGCCTCCCAAAGTGCTGGGATTACAGGCATGAGCCACCGCACCCAGCAAGATCAATTTTACATCCACCTATGTGACAGTAAGAAAGCCAGATCAACTTCAGGGATGAAGGCGGACAGTCAAGACCCATGGTAACACTGTCTGGCGTCTCTCTGGTGCCGCCACCACATATCACCTGCCTCTGATTCAGGGCCCCTTCCCAGCTCGTCATCACACCTGCCTGGCCTTCTCCATCCAGTGCGGCTGCCCAGATGCCTTGGAGAGCACAGCCTTCCAAGCTCCATTCCTCCTGGTGTCTTTCCTTGTTTGGTGCTTTCTAGGGAGTAGGCAGGTCTTAGGGATTTTTTTTTTTTTTTGGAGACAGGGTGTCGCTCTGTCACCCAGGCTGGAGTGCAATGGTGTACCCGTGGCTCACCGATGACTTGACCTTTCTGGCTCAGTCCATCCTCCCGCCCTTGGCCTCCCAGGTGGCTAGGACTACAAGCACATGCCACCACACCCGGCTAATTTTAAAACTTTCTGTAGAGACAGAGTCTCCCTATATTGCCCAGGCTGGTCTCAAACTCCAGAGCTCAAAGATTCGTCCTGCCTCTCCGCCTCCTAAAGCATTGAGACTACAGGCATGAGACACCATGCCCAGCCTAGGGATTTGTAATGTGCTCTTTCAAAAGACTATGTTTGGTGTCAAAGCACGTCCAAGGACCAAGAGATAAGAGATCGAAAGCTCTGAAAGCATGCCAAATCCAAACTTCAAAAGTAAGGCAGATAAGATGGCTCAGAAATAACCATACTGGGTCCACTTAGCATTCAGCAGATCACGTGGTCACGAGAGCACGGCTAAAAGAGGAAGATAAGTAAGTCAAGTGGGCCACGTCCACGGGCATAATCAGCTCTCAGAATGAGTCCGTCACCTGTCACCAGCTGAGAAACCCAAGCCAGAGCTGGCTCCGCTAGGTTGGTAAGACGCCCCACTCCAAACTGACCAACCGAACCAGCATTTCTAGTCTTCTGAATTGCCTGCGGTCCTATAGGCCTGGTGGTGACGGCAGAGAATAAAATCTCCGCTCACACTGGTCTCCAGTTACAGCGTCCTGATCACCGCAGCTGGGAAAGCTGAGAACTTTTCCTCGTCTAGCACATTTGCGAAACTCGTTGGCTTTAACAAACTGTTCCCCACACACCTGGCCTGTGCGGTCTCCTCTAACCAGCATGTGCTGTGTCATATTCAGAAAGTGCTTATAGGCGCTCACTGGCCTTGAAAAATATCCATCAGCTGTCGGGTAAGCTGAAACCCATTGAGGCTCTGGTGAAACGTTCACTTCAGGGAAACACACACACAAGGCAATTTGATCAGACTTCACACGTTTTAACAAAGTCCAGGTGAAGGAGTCTCCTCTGGAAAAACAGAAGACTCTTACGGGCAGCTCCAAGAAATAATTCTCTCGAGAAAGGGAAAAAAGATGTGAAATTCTCCACACCAGACTAGAAAACAAGATGAAATGGGATTTCACCAAACGTGGAAATTTCGCGTAACCCCGATCTAAAACTGTGGTTTCCAAACGTCTCAGGATTGTGAAACCCTGATGGATTTTCCTCCCACGCTTTGTCTTAGAGGTAATCAAGTTCAAAACTCATAAACTCTAAAAAATCATAAG
Organism: Sapajus apella; assembly: GCF_009761245.1. NCBI lineage: Eukaryota > Metazoa > Chordata > Mammalia > Primates > Cebidae > Sapajus > Sapajus apella. Next base: position 72,924 of record NW_022437185.1, read on the forward strand.
ATCCCTCACCCCCACCCCCACCACTCCCAACAAAGACCGCAGGCGAGAACACCATGGAACCGACTTTAAGATCTCGAATCTGTAGAGGACACCGTTCCTAAAGTTTAAAAGAAATTGATCTTTATTCTGGCAGGATCTGCTGTTTCATGCAGAGTGTATGGCCATGTCTGCGACTCGGGAGAGCGCTATTTAATGTGTTCGAGTACTCAGCAGCATATACCCATGCTTTTTACAGAGCCCTTGTGTTCCCAGATTGGCTTCAGGTTTGAAACCCTAAGCTTCAGTTATGTGTCTCTGCTAACAATAGGGCTCACCTCCCGACGCCTGCAAGAGACAAGAGGGCTAGCAAGGGAATGACTTCCAGTGTGGGGGACTCCGAGAGAAAGGGCATGATGGCAGCCTGGGTCAACCAATCCACAGAGAACACTGCTCAGCCACCCGCAGGCTCTGCCACGTTCCTCCTGACACCCCCAGGGATCTCCTGCCTGCCCCCAATATGCCACACAAGGGACACATGTGACCCCAGAAAGGCACTGGTGTTGAGAGCCCGCTGCATGAGATGAAGACACACACTCGCTCCTTAAAGAGAAGTTTTAGACATGCATGGCTAAAATCCAACCCAATTATACAAGGACTCTTGGCTGAAAATAAGCTGATGGCTGGAACTTCATAGAATCGCAAGATGTTTCTATGTAAATCCTGCCACCAAACAGCTGTGAAAATAAACCAGCGTTCCTTGGTGGGCTTACTCCAAGTGCAGGCCCACCCCCAACCCTGCTGTCTCAGGCCACTGTGTATCACAAACACTGCGTCCTACGCCTAGAGGACAGACCTCAAGGGGAGTCTGCGGACGCTCCTTCCGCACCACAGAGCCGGGAGAGAGGCGGACTCAGAGCTGACAGCGAATGTCATCTTCAACTTTCCAGGCAAGCGATTTAAGTGCAGAAACGGGGTGGGGTTTCTGTGGATATTCACCTGGAAGGTGTACAGAGCCTCTTATTCACAGAACTCCCTTCTCCCAAACAGAAATAACAAATCCCAAGCAAAGTTCAACACATCTTTTTTATGTACAAATGGGACACTGGCACAGAGGGAGTTACTTTTTATAAATATCTGCAGTAAATCCCCTAAAAAAGATGTGAATAAAAACGCTCTTTCTCAGCACAAAGGGCTTATCCTTCCTCTAAATCGCAAACTTCCCGAGAGCCTGTGCTTAGCCAAACACTTGTGGACCCCCTGGGAAAAACAGGATCATATTGGGACCAAGGGGAGAGCCTTCCCATCTCCCAGGAGAGCAGAGGTGACTTGAAGGTCATCTGTCGCCCAGGACTTGGGAGTGATTATACTGCGCCTTCCCAAGACTTGCAGCCGGTTGTCTTTGTCAAGATGCTGATTAAGTGGTCTGTTTCCTGGCAGTGGCCCAGAGGGAAGAGAGGAACTTACAATCACGTGAGGAAGTAAAAAATTCTGGGCATTTTGATTTAAAAAGAACACTTGGTAATCAATGTAACCCCGTAAAGCCGATGTATCGAATTCACCAGAGGGAACATCTTAGGTTAGCATTCCGGAATCTATAAAGACAAGCATTGCTTTAGGAAGATCATTACTTAGCACCAATTTCTCTCACTCGCATAATTTTTCCTTTTCCTCCGAGCCCTTGGCTGTGATCAGCGCTGTCGGAGCAGAGCTCAGCGGTACTTTTAATCAGTAACACAGCTGGTCTGGAAGAGGAGTGCGGTCACACGCCACAGAACAAACAGCGCGCTCACGCCAAACGGCAAGGCCGCTGGGGCACACGGACCCACGGCCTCTTCCTGGGGCTGCTCTTTGACTCTCCAGGCCCAGGGGCTTTACTCGAAGCGACGCAGGTGGTTGTACAGCGACTGGACGTAGGTGAAGACACACATGGGGTCTGGCTTGCGGCCCATCACCATCATGTCCTCCACTTCGATGAGGCGCTCACAGTTGGCCAGATTCCTGAAATACACAAGCCCTGTCAGAATGGCGGTCCAGCCCCACAGCCGCGACAGGGCATGGAACTCAGCCTGCAGCCAGAGGTCCCCCCTCTTTATTTCTTTTTTTTTTT
>NW_022437185.1:80009-82227 GCF_009761245.1 Sapajus apella
CCCTCCCACTCTGCCCAGCCCTGCGGCCCCGCCCCCTCCCACTCTGCTCACAGTGTGCCTGGCTCCCCTGGGCTCTAGCTGGAGCCGCCCTGACATTATCAGGCAGAACCAAAAAGGCAAAAACGATCGCACTAGGTCCAGTTGTCAGCGCCCTTCCTTCAGCAGCTGTGTGCGCTTTTGTAGCTCCAGGGGACCACAGTCTTTTGTTTTTAGTTTTTGTTTTTCTTTCCATCAGTAAGTGCCTGACTGTCAGGGTTCAAATCCCAGCTCCACTACACACTGGGGTCAGTTGGGGGGAAATAGGGGAGGGAAGGTGGGGGGTGGGGAGTTGGGGAGAGACAGCAAGGGGAGAGATGCCAGATGTAGGTGAAGGGGAGGAAGGCAGCAAATCACACTGCCATGTGTGTACCTATGCAACAATCTTGCATGTTCTTCGCATGTACCCCAAAACCTAAAATGCAATAAAATAAAGGGGAAAAAAAAATCCCAGCTCCACCTCTTACAGGCCCTATATCTTTGGGCAACACACTTCATTTCTCCAGGCCTCAGTTTCCCCATCTGTGAATTATATCCGCCTCAAAAGTGTGCCATGAAGATCGTAAACCCATGCAAGTCAGGTGGCATCGCAAAGGGCACATCGAAAGAGCTAATAAATGTTCAAGATTAGACTGGGCGAGGTGGCTCATGTCTGTCAGCACTTCGGGAGGCCGAGGTGGGAGGATCACTTGAACCCAGGAGTTTGAGGCCAGTTGGACAACACAGTAAAATCCCATCTCTACGAAAATTGCAAAAATTAGCCAGGCATGGTGGCCTGTAGTCCCAGCTACTCGAGGCTGAGGTGCGAGGCTGGCTTCAGCCCAGGGGGTGGAGGCTGCAGTGAGCCCAGATCACACCACTGCACTCCAGCCTGGGCGACAGAGCCAGACCCTGTCTCAGAAAAAACAAAACCAAAACAAACAAAAAAAGTCACAGCTCATTCTTGTTGCCGTTTTGATGATCATGCCTCACTTTAAGAAACAGTGTGGGTCACAGAGAAAAGGCCTGAATGTGAAATCTAAATAGTTGAGTTCGAACTCTGACTCTTCCAACTGCTTCACCTTCTGTGCCTATTTCCTTACGGTGGTTCATGCCTGTAATCTCGGCGGGCAGATCACCTGAGGTCAGGAGTTCGAGGCCAGCCTGGCCAACATGGTAAATGGTTTTTATGTCTCTACTAAAAACATAAAATTAGCCGGGTGTGGTGGTGGGCGCCTGTAATCCCAGCTACTTAGGAGGCTAAGGCAGGAGAATTGCTTGAACCTGGGAGGTGGAGGTTGCAGTGAGCCGAGATTGCACCACTGCACTCCAGCCTGCGTGCAAAAAAAAGAAAAAAAAGAAAATGGGAGTACAGCTCTATACCAGCTCTGCTATCCCTCCCAGTGGGCCTGTTGGGAGGTTGTGATTCCGCAATGTGTCTTTATGCATCTTGTTCCCCAGAGAGCCCAGCCAGAGGGGAGACCCTCTGAGCCAGCAAGATTCCTCTGACCCACCCCAGTTTGGCACAACCCACTCAGCACTTTCTACCAGGACTCACGCGGCTGTGTGCCCCAGAGTCAAAGGCTGTAACATTACCCGCAGCCCTGCTCTGCTGTGCTGGCTGGCCGCCAGGCCTCCTATCAGAAACCAACTGTCATGGCGAAATGGAGACATCTGTCCTGGATCCCCTCCCCGCCTCCCCCTTGGGGTTGCAGTGGGTGGCCTGTAAGGGAATCCAACAGGCTTTGTGGGGTGGTGAGTGAGTCTGGCCCGATGAGCGGGCACCCTTTCTCCCTGGGACAGGCCAGACCAGGGCTCCACGTCAGGGAAGTCGGCCCTGTGATGCGAGCAGGCATGCAAAGGTGTTTTGTCAATGATAAAGCATTGAAAATATGAGTTTAGGCCGGGCGCTGTGGCTCATGCCTGTAATCCCAACACTTTGGGAGGCTGCGGTGAGCGGATCATTTGAAGTCAGGAATTCAAGATCAGCCTGGTCAACATGGTGAAACCCCATCTCCACTAAAAATACAAAAATTAGGCCGGGCGCAGTGGCTCACACCTGTAATCCCAGCACTTTGGGAGGCCAAGGCAGGCAGATCACCTTAGGTCAGGAGTTCGAGACCAGGCTGATCAACATGGTGAAACCCTGTCTCTACTAAAAATACAAAAATTAGGTGGGCTTGGTGGTGCACGCCTATAATCC
>NW_022437185.1:82327-98586 GCF_009761245.1 Sapajus apella
AAGGAAGGAGGGAAGGAGGGAGGGAAGGAAGGAAGGAAGCCTGAGTTCAGAGAAGCTGGGGACCTGGGTTCACCTTCCTGAGTGATCCTGTCGCACCTGGCGCCCTCCTCGTCACCTGCCACACAGGTGGAGCACCACCTCTCCCAGGCCTATTTGGAGGATCCCAGGTGTGTGGGAACAGGCTGCACACATGGCCAGGTTATCAGCCCTGTCAGCGGTGGCCTCAGTGGTCCCACAGGTTAATTGGGGACAGCATGAGGACTCCAGGACCTCCACCCATCCAAACACCCCCATCAGAAGCACCAATCACCTCTATAAAGGCCCTGCCTCAGGTTGTTCATCTCAGGGGCCAGGGAAAGGGGACCCGATTTCCTCCAAGGACAGCTCAGAGCCTTCTGCAGACACTGTGAGCAGGAGAAAGTTCCTCTGACATTTCTTACGCTATTTGTGCCTGTGTGTACCTTCTACCTACTGGTCCCACAAGGCTGCTTATTCTCAGTCTAACTTTCCCCCCATGAAAGAACTCTTCACGTGCCAGAAGAAAACCTTGCTTTCATGTCTTTGTCTGAACTAAATAGCTCTGATTCCTTAACTGTCCCCACAGAGGACACCTAGGACGCACTCCTCTGAGCCAGGTCTTATTGCTGTGACACCCACTTCATAGGAGGCCCTCAGAATTGCTGGCATGTTCAAGGTGCTGCTCACCCTCCGCAGAGGAGAGCCAGCTGACCCCTGCTTCGTTCTAGAGACTGCCTTTATCCTCTGATAATGACCCTTGGCCCCTGCTCTGGCAGCAAGTCTTCAAGACCAGGGTGGCAGCTAGGATGGGAGTGGAGTCCACGCCCTGTGTCACCCTGCACTGCCCAGATCATTGGCTTCCACCGCAGGCAACGAGGGCACTGGGCCAGGATGCATTTGCACCCACTGTTGTTATTGCTAAGTTGAGCACAGGAGAATGTGGGATTCCTAGGGGAGCGGGGGGTGTCACAATATGCAACAAGCAACCACCATCTCCTGGCTCCCTCTTTTCTTCCCCCTGCCACCTTCGCCACTCACCAGCTTCCTTCCCTGAGAGCTCCAAATTCTCCATCCCATAGGCAGAGATCATCCTCTGTCTTGGAGACACAGCTCACAGCGCACCCTCAAGAACACCCGCCTTCCACAAATCCCCTGAGGTCAGGAGGTCGTGACCAGCCTGGGCGACAAGGCAAAACCCTGTCTCTACTAAAAATACAAAAATTAGCCAGGCGCAGTGGCTCTCACCTGTAATCCCAGCACTTTGGGAGGCCGAGGCGGGTGGATCACCTGAGGTCAGGAGTCTGAGACCAGCCTGGCCAACATGGTAAAACTCCGTCTCTATTAAAAGTACAAAACTTAGCCGGACGTGGTGGCGGGCGCCTATAATCCCAGCCACTTGGGAGGCTGAGGCAGGAGAATCGATTGAATCTGGGAGGCGGAGGTTACAGTGAGCTGAGATTGCGCCATTGCACTCCAGCCTGGACAACAAGAACAAAACTTCGTCTCAAAATAAAAGAAAACAGAAAAAAAAAAAAAAAAAGCCCCTGCCTCCCACCTCAGCCTCCCAAGCAGCTGGGACCACAGGTGTGCACCACCACACCCAGCTAATTTTTTGTATTTTCTGTAAAGACAGGGTCTGGCCACGTTGCCCAAGAGTTGGTCTCGAACTCCTAAACTCAAGCAATCCACCCGCCCTGGCCTCCCGAAGTGCCGGGATGGGACTGCATGCATGAGGCCGGGGCTCACTACCATTTTTAAAGTGCCTTTGCCTGCACCCCGCGTCGGTCGGGTGGGGAAAAGACGGAAAGGATTTCTGCTACTCTGTCTCGAGCTGGCCCGGAAAGGCGCTGGAGGAGGGGTCTGGGGGTTATTTTTATTTTTTTATGCCTGCTCTCAATGCAGGCAAGGATGCCAGGAATCGGACTAGTACCTCCTATCTGGTTTTAGACAGAGACACATGGGCACTACAAATAGCCTGGAAGCCCCTTCTGCTCCAGCGAAACCCGAGAGCAGGACACATTCCCCGCAGGGCAAGTGGGAAGCCTGGGGCTGCACGTCCTGCGCTCTGCCTCCAAGGAGGCGGAGGGGACCGGTGCAGAAGGGCGTCTTCCATAAAAGGGGCTGGTCCTTGCTCGTTCCAGATCCCGGACACCTGTGAGGCAAGGGAAGCTCGCTGCGCTGTCAGCACCGCGTCATTCACATGGATTAGGCCGTGGGGGAATCTCTGAGGCCATAAATCATCAGGTGCGGGTGGGGGAGGGGAAACACACACCACTTTCACTCCAAAGGTCACTGATGCATCCTCCTGCCTTTAAGGCGCTTGCTGGCGGAAAGATTTCCTTTCTCCTGCAAGGGGAACCCGTGGTTTGGGGACCTGTGTCCTCCTTTCCCTTCCAGAGGTTGCCTTTATCAGACCCCATGCTCCTGTCGTCCCACCCTGTCTGCCCAGGCTGTCCTTCTCCACCCCGTGCTCCCTTCTCAGCCTGTGCTCCCTTCTCGGCCCTGTGCTCCCTCCCCCGCCCTGTGCTCCCTCCCCTGTCCTGTGCTCCCTTCCTGGCCCTGTGCTCCCTTCTCCGCCCTGTGCTCCCTTCCCGGACCTGTGCTCCCTTCCCAGCCCTGTGCTCCCTTCTCCACCCTGTGCTCCCTTCCCGGCCCTGCGGTCCCTTCCCGGCCCCGTGGTCCTGCTGCCTGCACACCCTGGGTGGCTTCCAGCAGCACATGTCTGCTCAGCCTTTGCTGCAAACCTCAGGAATATGGGTGAGGACATGACAGCCAGCATCCTCAGGCAGGTGTCCCTGCGCTTTCCCGCCAGCTCTTCTAAGCAGCCTATTGTCTAGGAAAGGAGGTGATCCAAGCTGCCTTCTCCCCAAGAGGCCCCAGGCAGGCGAGTCAGTCTTCCCAGCCCTCTCCCCCAGTACCTGGGAGATAATCTTGTGATGAGTCATGAGGGGAGGCGCCTTCCCAGGCTCTGAGCAAACCCCCACCCCCGACCCTGGCACAGGCCTGCAGTGGACGCCTCTTCCCACCCCCCTCGAGTCAGCAGTAAAGCAAGAACTCATCTCAGCGGCTTGGGCAGACCCATCCTCCCTGCCCCCCTCCACAGCCGGAGCAGGCTCCGGCCACAGGGAGACCAGGCCTGCGATTTTACCCTGCTGTGTGCTCCGGGAAGGCAGCAGGCAAAACCTGGACCAGCCTCGCCGCCGCCTCCCCCTCACCCCACCAGGCTGGGAATAGCAGAAACGTCTGTTTGGAGTGTAGAGGCTCCCTGGACCCAAACCTTGTGCTGGGGAAGCACCACCTGGAGTCGCCCTGGCTCCGGCTGCCAAGGGGAGCTGTGTTCCCTGCAGGCTGGGGCACGGAGCCACCACCCCATGGCCCGCGGCATCCTCTCTCTCCCTGCCACAGCCTAGCCTGGTCCAAGGCGGAGGGTGACCGAGGTGGCCAGGACATAAGCGGGCACCACACTGGACTTAGACGACGAACAAAGAACCCTGAAAGACAGTGTGGCCTCTCTGCTGGGGTGAGTGCTGGGGTGCATGCCCCAAGGCCCTGGCCCTGCATATTCTGACAGTCTGGTTGTTGGCGGGTGCCCCATCTGGGCTTTGGCAGCTGGGGCCCCTCCTCGGGAGCTGCCTGCTTCCCGCGCCACGCACTCCGCTTGGCTCCACCACCCCATCGTCTGCATCCAGTTATGCAATACGCTCGGCCAGAGCTGTTTCTGCAATTAGGATGACAGCTGACCCCAAGCAGCCAAGACAGAAAGGCTTTTCAAGTATACAAGGAGCTCTTGTGACCCCAGGGGACTGAGTCCAAGCGCGTCATCCAAGGCAACCCAACAGGGCTGATACCAAGATTCCAAAAACTCACACTGAGGAGCTCAGAGCCAGCGTCTCAATTCTGCCCCCTGAGTGAGAGTGGCTGCCCCAGAGAGGGGCGGCTGTCTCAGGTCAAGGCGAGACTTAGAGTACCACGTGTGGGTATTCTGGCTTTGGTTCCTTCCCTGGCCAGGCTCAGGGTCCGGGGAGATGGGCCGGGGCCAAGGCCCGATGATTGGGCCGGGAAAGGAGCGGGGAAGGCAGGTGAGGCCTGGGGTGAGGCTCCTTCAACCCAACAAGCCCATGAGGACCACTCTCTTTTTTTCTTTTTCTTTTTTTTCCAGACAGAGTTTCACTCTTGTTGCCCAGGCTAGAGTGCAATGGCGTGATCTCGGCTCAGCGCAAGCTCCGCCTCCTGGGCTCAAGCAGTTCTCCTGCCTCAGCCTCTTCAGTAGCTGGGATCACAGGCATGCGCCACCACGCCCGGCTAATTTTGTATTTTTAGTAAAGACGGGGTTTCTCCATGTTGGACAGGCTACTCTTGAACTCCCGATCTCAGGTGACCCGCCCGCCTAGGCCTTCCAAAGTGCTGGGATGACAGGCGTGAGCCACTGCACCCTGCTCGGTGAGGACCGCTCTTAAATGTGGGCACGGAGGACCCACACCAGAAACAGACATGGTCAGTTGCAGACCGACGTCAGAGGCTGACGCCAGCGGACACAAAGGCAGGGAGAGAACAGCAAACCCGCCCTCCAGAAGGCTTGGCTTTGGGGATGACCTTACTTCTCTCTGAGCTTCAGAGAGCTTAGCGTCGGGCAGCCCCAAACACCACTCATCTGTGCCCTGCTCCCTGCCCTGGGGGCCAGGATGAACCACAGCCATGGCTCCTGGCCCTCTGTCTTCCTATTGGGTTCAGTCCCCAAGAGGCCCTGGCATGAGGCAGGAGGGGAGTGAGGTTGGGCACTCATCCCATAGCTGCCTCCCTGCCAAGTCACAGCGAGCTGACTGCAACCATTTGCCCAATCATGGCCCTCATCAGACCGTCCTCTCCACCCAGGCCACAGGCTGCTGACCACACACTGCTGTCCTCCTGAGGCTGCTGCTCAGGGCCTGACCCTCTGCCTCATTCCTGCCTGCGCCTTTGTCAAGAGTCCCTGTATGAAACTCTCCTCGCCCAGTTTTTGACTGTGCCCCTGTGCGCCGCTGGAGCCCCGGCAGACAGACCTAACTTTGCCACCTTTCCTGAGGCCTTCAGCCAATAACCAAATCCCAAACTCGATTTCCAGGTGCCTCTTGAGCCCAGAGCCACCCCCATCCTCACCCCAGGAGTGGGACCTAAGCAGCGAGGCAATTTCACAATCAATGCCAGAACACGGTTTAGGGAAGGAAAATCTGATTGGAAGCAAAATCTCCTTTTTGTTTTTTAGACAGAGTCTCACTCTGTCACCCAGGCTGGAGTACAGTGGCTTGATCTCAGCTCACTTTAGCCTCCGCCTCCCGGGTTCAAGCAATTCTCCTGCCTTAGCCTCCCGAGCAGCTGGGACTATAGGCGCACACCACCATGCCTGACTAATTAAAAATCTCCCTTTAAGTGGCCTGGAGAGTAATCAATTTCTTGCTAACTGGCCGCCGTGGGTCAGGCAAGCAACGGCATCTCTGCATCACAGAGAGGACAGATTCAGAGCTCTGGGGGACTCTGTCCGGCTGCCCTTCATGCCTGATCTGTGGCTATGTCCCAGAGTGCACCCCAGAAGCTGGGCGCCCAGCAAAGAGGGCAGGTATCCCAGAAACAGAGTCCCCTCCCCCACTGAGTGCTGCGTGACTCAGAACATCCCTCTCCAGGCCTCAGTCTTCCCATCTGCTCGAGAGGTAGACAGACCACATGGCCTCGGGGTCCTTCAGCTTTGCAGACAGCTGCCCCACAATCCACTCGCCCCATGCCCCCCCTGGGGAAACAGCTGGGCTCAGGGACCGGGCTGGGGCTGGCAGCCAGCAGGAGCCACCACACTCACTCGGCCATGGTGAAGGCCAGCTCGAAGTTCTTCTGCCGCTGCGCGGGGCTCAGGGAGTTGTAGTCGAAGGCGTCGGGGAAGAAGGAGTGCACCAGGGCGCAGAAAGCCATACCGTCGCTCCAGCTGGAGGAGAAGTTCTGCAGGTCCACGTGCTATGGGAGGGGAATGCGGTCAGCGCGGGGCCCAGACACGGATGCCTGGAGTTTCTCAGCACACGCCGCGGGCAGTCAGGCAACCACTGGGAAGGCATGATGACTGTGGCTCCCATCCCTCAACCTTAGCCTCAGCAGGCTCCTGCCCAGGCCAGAGAACAAGGACGGAGCAATGCCTGGTCAGGCCCCTGGTCGGTATGGGGGGCAGTCCCAGCAGCCAGAAGGGAGCCTGGCTCACCTGGTAGCCCAGCGTCTTGCTGCGGCACCACTCGAGCAGGATCTGCTTGATGCTGCTGGCGCTGGCCACACCGAAGCTCTGCGATCGCTTCAGCCGGGCCCGGGCCTCACCTTTCCCCCTGCAGAGAGAGCGCAGGCCTGCTGCAGGGGCCGCCAGCCACCATCTCCCATTGCGAGTCCAGGACAGGGGAGGCAGTCCCTGCACCCCCAGGGAGGAGGCTCCCCCTCCCTCTGCTCACCCAGGAGAGATGCTGGCAGCATGCAGGCTCAGCCATGCCCATGTCAACGGCACGTCCCCGTACACCAGCCACACAGCCTCCTTTGATGGTGTGCGGTGGGACCATCCTCACCCAAACTGCCCTCCAAGTCCCCTGTCTACTTCTCACCCCAGGAAGCAGGGGTCCCTTGGGAATCCTGAGACAGAAGACGCTGGCCCACCCACATAGTCCCAGGCCCTGCCTTCTGCCTGGAACTCCTTTCCCTGCTCCTTCCTCCCCCGCCTCCTTCTGAGCCCCCCTTCTAATGGAGGGCCTCCTTCTCTGATGGCTCCTTCCTAGCCAGGAGGGATGATTTCCTCTTCTGGCCCCAAGGACAGTCTGTAACGGTCGGGACCAGGTTGTTTGGGGTGAGTGGGGACACGTCCTCAGTTGGCCTCCCTCACTAGAGTTGAGCAGGGACTGGCTGGCATCTCCATTATCCCACAAGGCCTGGGCCACTCCCTGCACACAGCAGGCATCAATACCAGGAACTGACGCGAAGACAGGCTGAATATGCAGAGGCGGCTGGAGCCCAGGGAGCCTCGAGGCCTGGAGCCCTCATCTCGAGGCCTGGTAGCGGGCTGCAGGGCATTCGGTCCCAGGGCATCTGCAATCCTCGGGCGAGGCCAACCCCACACTGGGCCTCCCAGCTCCCGCCAGGAATCTCGGTCCCCATCCAGTCCCCAGTCTTGCCCAGAAACTAAAGGAGCCACAACCCATGGGGAATGTGGGTGTGAGGGCAGCCTGGGGGCACTGGGGACATAGCAGGGTGCCCCGGTAATGGAGGAGGAGAGAGGGGCCCTCACCAGGCCCGGCCCCATGCCTCACAGCCCTCTTACCCCAACAACTGGAGCCCCCGTTCCCCCAATCTGTCCTGTGGCCCAGACCTAACTTTGTGCCTTGCCCGAGAGATCTTGTCTTGGGGAACAGGACAGGGCTGAACCTGGCTCTTCAGCGCCCACCCAGCCCCTGCCTGGGTGTGGGCACACTGAGGGAACACCCCATCTGTGAGTGGGCATCCGTATCGCCCCTCCCCCGTCTGTGAGTGGGTATCCGTACTGCCCCTCCCCGTCTGTGAGTGGGCATCCGTACTTCACCTCCCTCGCCGTCTGTGAATGGGCATCTGTGCTTCCCCTCCCCCATCTGTGAGTGGGCATCCGTGCTTCCCCTCCCCGTCTGTGAGTGGGCATCCGTACTTCACCCCCCTCGCCGTCTGTGAATGGGCATCCGTGCTTCCCCTCCCCGTCTGTGAGTGGGCATCCGTACTTCCCCCCCATCTGTGAATGGGCATCCGTACTTCCCCTCCCCGTCTGAGTGGGCATCCGTACTTCCCCCCCGTCTGTGAATGGGCATCCGTGCTTCCCCTCCCCATCTGTGAGTGGGCATCCGTACTTGCCCGCCGTCTCCTGCTCCCACTTCTCAAACAATGCCTTCCGGGCCTGCGCCCCTGAGGTGCGGGGCAGCGTCTGCGACCTCACCAGCTCCCTGCGACGCTCCCCCGGCCGATGGACCTGAGTTGTGGCTGGCGGCTGCGGGGACATGGGCGACTGGGGTGGTGTCACCAGTGGTGGGCTGAGGAGAGAATCGCCAAGTTGGGGTGTGGGCCCAGCAGCCGTCACTAGCTCAGCAGGCCCCGGGGTCTCCATCCCACTGGGTGTAACAAGGAAGCTGCACCGTGATGGGCGCTCAGAGAGGAGCCCCCTTGCTCCGGACCCCTGCCGGTTTGGCAGGTTTTCTGAACTGTGCTGCCTGGCGGGCCTGGCCCATAGGCCCAACTCAGGAGGGACGCCGGCCCCCTCTCTGGACATCACCACCCCTTGGCAGGTGTCGGTGCCTTGGGAGGACAGGGGACCCCCTCCTCAGGCAGGAGGTGCGCCCAGAACCAGCCCGGTGGGACCAGGCCTCCTGCCTCCACCACCGTGAGATAAGACCCCTCTGTTTCCTCTGAAACCGTTTGCCAGGAAGTCACAATTCTCCTTTTATTATTAAAGAAAAAAAAAGCCAAGCCCGCTACCCCACCCCCACCCCGAATTACAGTCCCGCTGGGCAGAGGGGGGAGGCCTGCGCCACAGGGAAGTCCCGGCTCACCTGTCCCTGCCCGCAGCCCGTGGGCAGGAAGTTCCTGGCTCCAAGGGACCCCAGCGGGCTGGGATGGAGGAAGACCACGCTCCTGTCCTCCCCCTCCTGCCAGCCGAGACACCTCCTCCAACTTCTCTTTTTTTTTTTAATCAGTCTCACTCTATCGCCCAGGCTGGAGTTCAGTGGTGCCATCTCGGCTCACTGCAATCTCCGCCTCCCAGGTTCAAGTGACTCTCCTGCCTCAGCCTCCCAAGTGGCTGGGATTACATGCATCCATCACCACGCCCAGCTAATTTTTGTATTTTTATAGAGACGGGGTTTCACCACGTTGGCCAGGCTGGTCTTGAACTCCTGACCTCAGGTGATCCACAGCCTTGGCCTCCCACAGTGCTGGGATTCCAGGTGTGCACCACGGTGCCCGGCTCCTCCTCCAATCTTTTGACTGACTTGAAGGGTCCACAAAGAAACCAGCCTGTGGCCACATTTCTCCAAATGAAGCTCTCCACCCAGCCCCACTGCCCCACTCCCTGCTCACACCTTCCCCCAACCGTGCCGCCCAGTGCTCCAGAGATCCAGCCCCGAGCCTTCCATGGAGACGCCAACCCCTGGGCGGCCAGCGTCCAACACAGAGAAGACACCTGGGCTATGGCAACTGCGCAGGAACAGGGGCCCTGACCCACCTGTCACTGTGTTTGCTGGCTGTCACTGCCCCGTAGCCAGAGCTTGACACAGACCTCGTGAAAGAGGAACTCTTCTCTGTGGAACAGACAGACGGAGAGAATTGACACACCCCCGCCCAGGGAGGGCCACCACAGCCTCCCTTCCTCCGACCCAGCGTCACTTTGTGGATGAATGAAGCTTCTGGGCTAAGCCAGCCCTGCCTCAGTGACAGTGGCAGAGAAAGGAAGATAGGCACTCGCCGCAACAACATCAAAGAGATCTTTTCAGCTGTCTCCGCCCTGCTCCTGAGAGAGCAGAGCTCAGGGCCCGTGCCATGTATCTGGCGAACACAGCTCCCAAATCTGTCCCACAGAGGCCCATGCCACCTCCGCCAGGACACAGCACAGAGGCCTGACCACAGGCCACATCAGGCCTGGGGCCTTGAGGGAGGGGACAGTGCCAACGTGCAGGGCAAGAGCCACCTTTCAACTGTGGCCTCCACCTGTAATAAAAGCCACGGTCACCCCCACCAGGGGATGACGCTATTTCTCAGCATCTCTGGGCAGAAGCCTGGGAGGATGGGCTAAGGGGAGGGGCAGACATGGCAGGCAGAGGCAGGGCTGGGCTTGGTCCCTCGTTTTGCAAGTCACCCACCGACTCCCCTCCCCCAGCCCCGGCCCTCCCACTCCCATCCCAAGGCCACGCTGTCCTGCTCCTACCGCTAGGACTCGGAGTCCAGGACGGGGCGGCCTCGCTGGGGCTCGGGTTGAGGCCCCCCAGGGTGGCAGCAGACGTGGGTGATAGAGCCGCAGCTGAGGCCTCCCCAGAGAACCTGTCAGAGACTCGGGTGACAGCTGTGACTGGCTGGTGGGGCAGCCGCAAGGAGAGACTCACGGGGCGAGGCCTGGGAGGATCTGGTGCCTGGAAGGTTTGGGCAACCTCGGGGGGACCATCACCTGGACCTGGAACATGTGACCAGCATGGGTGGGTGGTCAGCTGTGGCAGCCACAGGGGCCTGAGACCTCCCAGAAGGGCTCTAGCCTCCCTGAACCTTCCCCCCACCTCCTCCAGGAATGCCTCCCTAACTGCTCCAGCCTCCCTAACCTCCTACCAGGGATATCCTACTGCTCCAACCAGAGCTGATTTTCCCAGCTTCCCTTCATGGCCAGCTTCATAAATACTAGTTGACTCATCAGCCCACTCTCTACCCTATTCAGTGCTTAGAAAAATTCCTCAGCCTCTACTTGCTTTCCTCTAGAAATGGGAGAGCTCTCTACCAACCGAGATCTCCCGACTTTCCTCTGTGTTTCAAAAGTTCTACTGAATGACGCTGCTCTCGTGGCAGCCTCTCTGCCCGCTGGAGTTCAGGCTGGAGTCCCCCCACCCCAGGCCAAGGGCTGGCCTGGCGCAGATACATGACCAAGGCCTCACTAAACCCCCAAACCTACCCAGCCACCCCTCCACTGCCCTCAGCCCTACCTGCCCCCAGCTGGTGCCCGTTTTCCACGATGCAGGAGTTTAAGGCCTTTTTCATCTCCGACTCACTGGCCTCATCGTAATCCAGACTCTACAGAGACACAAACCGCACCGAGAACCCGTCAGCCATGGGAAGCTGCCCACCCCCAGAAGCTGCCCGCCCCAAACCCCCTCCTGGTTCTGGCAAGATCCTGGGAGGCAAATACTCCACTGGGCTCCTCCCAGAGTCCCAAAAAGCTGAGAACAGACATCAAGATTGAGGGTTCCAAAGTAGGTGAGGCCACCTCACCCTTTCCCCCAGGCTGGACCAGATGATGGTCAGGAGTGCCTGGCCCCCTGCCCCTCTCACCTGGGCCAGGCTGGCATGGCTGCCCTTGCAGGGGCAGCAGGAACCAGTGACACCAGGTCCTTCTGCGCCAACGATAAGCAACAGCGCTTCGATCATGCTGAGGCCCGTGCATGGGTGGCCGGGACACGATTTACCCGGCCGTTCAGAGCCTGATCAGCTGCAGGCGACTCACCCATCCCAGCTGGGTGGTAGGAGTGGGTGGGGCAGGTGGGGGCAGACAGCCAAGACCAGGAGCCAGTGGGGAACCTGGGATCCAGGCCGTGCTGCCACCCACCCCTGTGACCTGGGCCACATCACTTCCCCTCAGGGTCTCAGTTTCCCCATTTGAGAAACGGGAGCAGGCTAGGCGAGCAACGTTCGGCATCCGCCCAGCATCCAGCCCTTCTTCCGGGCACACCCCTTATGCCAACCAGCTTCTGTCCTCGCAGTAGATGCTGTCAGAGCCATTTGACAGATGGGACCTGAGGGCTCCGAGGGGGCACGTGCCCTGCCCAAGGCTATACGGCGGAAGCCAGCTGGGACTTGTGGCCAGGGGAGAAGTTCTCAACCGTGGTCCTGCTCCCAGCAAAGGCGTATGAAGGGCTGACAGTGTCTGTGGGGCTGGTAGGGGCTCCACCGAGAGCCCAGGATGAGCGGCTTGAGAGGTCGGCTGTGCGTCTTGTAGATGCCCTGGTCTACAAGGTTCCCAGGCAAATGGTGACACAGCCCTGGCCCAGAGGGCTCAGCTCCTCCCGCAGCCAGGGCAGGAGGCGCACGCCCTGCCGTGGGGAATCCATCTGGTAGGGGAGCCAGGCTCGTGAACAGAGGGGGCCGTGTCAGCATAAGGATGCCTGGCACAGGCTCCACCCAACCCATCGGAGGAAGGAGGGCCTCTCAGAGCCAGCGGTGCCTCAGCCACATCCAGAGTGAGCCCGGAGGATGAGCAAGGGAGGGCACACCCAGCAGAGCGGTCAGTGTCTGCTTCTGCAGAGACATCAAGGCACAGGTATCTGGCCACGCCCGCCCGGGACTCAGGCAGATGGAGCAGCACACCCAGGATGCCAGCCTGGGACTCAGGCAGATGGAGCAGCACACCCAGGATGCCCGCCTGGGACTCAGGCAGATGGAGCAGCGCACCCAGGATGCCCGCCCGGGACTCAGGCAGATGGAGCAGTGCACCCAGGATGTCCGCCCGGGACACAGGCAGATGCAGCAGCGCACCCAGGCTGCCTGCCCGGGGTCCTCGACACCTTAGGAAGGAACCCACAGTCCTCAGCTCTGTGTTTCAGGAACACCTTCCAGAAGATGTCAGAGAGGGGCACAGTGGAGGAGACCAGACGGCAAGACACTTCTCTAGTTCTGGGCAGCAACCGGGGAGGGGAGATGGGGCACTGGGAGGGCCATGGGCAAGAAGGACTGGGAGCTTT
The DNA here is from genome assembly GCF_009761245.1 of Sapajus apella. Taxonomy (NCBI): domain Eukaryota; kingdom Metazoa; phylum Chordata; class Mammalia; order Primates; family Cebidae; genus Sapajus; species Sapajus apella. The sequence goes on from NW_022437185.1 coordinate 94,789, forward strand.
GGGGAAAAGGGATGGGCCAGGAGACTGTGTGGATATGGAAGAGGAAGGGTGCGAAGCCTCTTCCAAGCCCAGGCTTGGTGGGGCAGGACAGGTTTAGGGGTAAATAGGGGTTTCAGCTGGGGCATGATGAGGGCATGGGGCACCTGGAACATCAGGGAACTGAGGAGGTAGCTGAATTTTTGAGTCTGGAGTTTAAAGAGGAAAGAAGGATAAGGCCAGGAGCGGTGGCTCACACCTGTAATCCAAGCACTTTGGGAGGCCGAGGCAGGGGGATCACGAGGTCAGGAGTTTGAGACCATCCTGGCCAACACAGTGAAACCCCGTCTCTACTAAAAATACAAAAATTAGCTGGGCGTAGTGGCGGGCACCTGTAATCCCAGCTACTTGGAAGGTTGAGTCAGGAGAATCACTTGAACCTGGGAGGCGGAGGGTGCAGTGAGCTGAGATGGCACCACTGCACTCCAGCCTGGGGTGACAGAGCAAGACTGCCAAAAAATAAAGAGAGAGAGAGAGAGAGAGAGGGAGAGGAAACAAGGATGAGCATGTTGAAAACAGAAGTCAGGGCATGCACTGGGCTCCTGGAAGTCCCGCAGAGGAAGAGCAGCTTGGGGCCCCTGGGATAAGGTCCCCACATTTCAGGAAGCAAAAGAGCAGTCAGCAGAGAATGGGGAGCAGCCAGAGAGATAGGAGGAGCCCTTGAAGAACCGTGAGAAAGCCAAGGCCAGGAAGGAAGTGAATCCAGAAGCCAGGCACAGGGCCGGGCGCAGTGGCTCACGCCTATAATCCCAGCACTTTGGGAGGCTGAGGCGGGTGGATCACTTGAGGTCCGGGGTTCGAGACCAGCCTGGTCAACATGGTGAAACCCTGTCTCTACTAAAAATACAAAAATTAGACAGGCATGGTGGCAGGTGCCTGTAATCCCAGCTACTTGGGAGGCTGAGGCAGGAGAACCGCTTAAACCCAGGAGGTGGAGGTTGCAGTGAGCGGAGATTGACCACTGCACTCCAGCCTGGGCAACAGAGTGAGGCTCCGTCTCAAAACAAAAGGGAAAAAAAAGCCAGTTTCGCCCAAAGGCAGCCTGGGGTCGAGGAAAAGGTGAAGAGGAAATGCAATCAGGTGTCCATTGAGTTCAGCAAAAGAAGAGGCCACGGGTGCTTAGAAGCATGGGACAAGGGTCGGCGGGGACAGGAGAGGCCTAGGGGAGAAGTCCCAGGGAAATGAAGGCAGCACAGTGACTTTAGCCCTGAGTGGAGCCGGGGGAAAGGGTCTGAGGGGTTTTTCCAGAGGGAAGAGGCAAGATCACATTTATATGCTGAGAAAGGTGAGGGGACCTCTGTGGGGCGGGGACCCTGGGGAGCTCAGAGCGGACAGGACCCAGAGCCTGGGGAGAGCCAGCCTTGGAGAGGAGGTGACCCCTCAGCTCTTGATTCACGAGTGGGAGGAGGAGAGGCCAGGGCGGTCCTCAGGAACACAGGAGAAGCGCCCTGAGTCTCAAGGCACGCACAGCAGAATGGGCATCCCTCCAGGCATGTCGGCCATGCCAGCCACGTCGGCAGAGGGAGGAGAACCAGCCAATCCAGCTGGAAGCCTGGACCCCACTGTCACCAGGGCTCTGGCTCTGGGGTCTCCATACCCCCCGCCCCATGCCCCTGCTCTCATCCGACAGGTTCCACAGGCCCAGGCAGGGCCCTGGGGGGAAAGGCTAAGGGCGAAACCATTTTCCCAGGAAATGTGTGTCTCTACCGGTGGGTGGGGAGGGGGGTCCCCCACAGATGCCTGTCCTTGCACGTTGCAGTCCCCTCAGCAACCCCCACAGTGCGCCAGGGGACCAGGTGCTATACCAGACGGCTAGATCCCTGCTAAGGGAGGAGGGGAAGGGGCTGCGATGCAGGGCTGAGCCCAGACTCCCAAGCTCCCCTGCCCCAAGACTAGAAGAAGCATTCCTCACCTGGGGAAAGGGCTCTGCCCAGGCCTTGGGTCAAGGAGCAAGGGGCTATTCTGAGATCCAACCCATCATCACACAGATGGGGAGAGGCAGCGGCAGAGTCAAAGCATGGGACTCAGGTCTCTTACCCCAAGCCAGGGCTCTGTCCACAAAGTGCTCCAGCCTTCTAGGGGGCAGAGAGGACAACTCAGGCAACCTGTCTCCCAGGGCCTGGGTCAGTGGGTGCCCTGGCCCACAGGCTCTGTCTTAGACAACAAGGATGAGGAAAAGGGGTGGGACTGGGGCCACCACCCAGCGGGACCTTCACAGAACTCAGAACTCTTCAACCAGAGGGCTGGGCTGGAACGAGCTGTGTCCGCAGACCCCTCAGTAGGCTACTGCGGTCCTCTGTTCGGGGCAGCTGCCTCGGTCATTGAGAAGGAAACCAGGGAGGCACCTCCGATCTGCGACTGGGCGGAAATCGCTGGAGAGACCTGGCGCTGGGGACAGGTCCTGTCGAGCTGGCCTGGTACTCCCCAAGAGTCCCCACGTCAGCTTTGTTTTGAGAAGGTGGAGGTGCCCCATGAAGGAGCCCAGGCCCGGGGTGATAAGTCTGATTTCAGGGGCCTTCGTATTGGAAAAGCTTTTAAACATTTTTGTGGGGGAGGACGAATATTTCAGGCCTTCTGGGTGCTGCCTGAACTGCATGGACCCATCCGTGGGGACAAAGCCCACGCAGGGCCAGAGCCCCATCCTAAGACGATTCACACGGCTGACCCGGCCTCCTCCACTGACACCACCGTTTGAAAGGACTGGATTCAAACTTCTCCCTAAAGCATTTAACTCTCTTATCACAGTGTGTCTGGGAAAGGAAGGCAGATAAGGGGAGTCTGGTTTCTTTCAGGGTCGGGCCTCTGACATGGAGCTGGCTCCTGGCGGCTGCTCCTGAGGCCTCCGTGGCCTCGGCCATGGGAACTCAGTGGCTCCAGCTCAGTTGAGGATGACATTTCCAGGTCGCAGCTCTGGCCCAACCTGCTGGGGCCTGGGCCTGGCCTCAGGCTGCCACCATCCACCCCAGGCCCCCAGCTGGCCCCCAGCTCCCCGCTCCCAGCCAGACAGGATTGCTTGATCAGCCCTTCCTGCGCTGAGTTCAGGGCACATTTATATACTGCAGACAATATACCTCCAATCCCTCAGTCCCCAGTTTGAAAGCAAATGGGTCTCTAAATGTCGTGGCTTGTTACAGAGGGTCAGTGTGACACCGGTTTGTACAATGCCAGGTAGCACGGTCAACCCTGGCTCGTGTGGGTGAGATGAGACTGTCCCACCAAGAACCCCACTACTCAGACGCAGCCTGAGAGGTCAGACGCCCAGCATCCCGGTGCTCAGCTGTGACTCTCTGTCCACGGCCGACACTCAAGTCTCACCCGGCATTCAGCTGTGGTTGTGTCCACAGCCCACACTACAGTCTCACCCTGCACCCAGGCTCCGTGTTTGTGACCAAGCTCAATCACACGGTGCTGGTCAAGGCACACCAGCAAGAACATGTGGATGGCTCCACACGGTCCCTCCTCTTGGGCCGGACGCTGGCCTGGAGGCCGTGTCAATGCTCCCAAGGCGGAGGACAGCAAGAGAGGTGGGGATTGGTGCTTGTGAGGTCAGCCCCGTGCCAGCTGCCTCAGGCCCAGGAAGCAGGGCTCAAGGGGTGCTGGGGTTCTAACCCAACTGGGGACCATAGCCATACTCTGCCCACAGAGCTCACCTAAGCTTGCTGCTCACGCCCCTGGCTGCCTGGGTATCCATCCTCAGTCCCCAAAAGACTGATGTGTCCCCTGGCTGCCTGGGTCTCCATCCTCACCCCCAAAAGACTGATG
>NW_022437185.1:98596-102294 GCF_009761245.1 Sapajus apella
TGCCTGGGTCTCCAGCCTCTCTCCCCAGCAGGGTGATGCGTCCCCGCTGACCCCAGCCTCTTCTTTCAGGAGGGCTTTCTCTCTGGTTTGCTAAGAATGGGCTCTCAGGCCCTCCTCACTCCCTGGCAGTTCCCCAGTCTATTTTTTATTTCCTTCGAACTCTTCTGCCTTGGCCCAGAGAGCTCCCACATCTCCAGCCTTGCCCGCTCTCTGGAGCACCAGATCCAGCATCCACCTGCTCTGAGACAGCTTCACCTGGTTTCCCATAGACCCTCACGTTCAGCACAGCCTGGGTGGAACCCAGCATCTCCACGCAGATCTGTGGCCCAGCAGTCCCCCAAGCCAGGGCTCCCCTCTGAGACTACCCCATCTGCTCACTCCCCTCTGAAACACCTGCCCAAGGCAGCTCCTCTAGACACCATGGCCCATGCCCCAGCTCAGACCCTTCCTTTCTCCTTGGACCATCACAATTAAGTTACCATCTCCAGCCACCGTCCACCTTCCATCCACCCCTAAGAGGGCTTGCCAGACACAAAGACCCTCATCCTGAGCCTCACCCACCAACCCCTAAGCCAGAGGACCAGCTTGGTGCCAGTGAACAATGGCTAATTTCCACTGACAAAAGTCACAACTGGAGAGAATCCTCCCCCCCCGTGTGTGTGTATGTGTGTGTGTGTGTGTGTGTGCTCGTGCACGCCCATACACACACACAAATTTACATGTATATGTGACTCTGACATTATTTTTCTTAAAATTTGGACAGCTGCTCCTATGAGCAGGCAAATAGCAAATGCCTCAAACCTCAGAAACAACGATGACACAGCCAACGAGGCGCGCGTGAGCTCACAGCGGTGATTTTATGCCACAGTCATGTAGAGTGTCATGTTCAGAAGCCAGGCCTAAGTGTATCCACATTTCCAGACACTTCACACGGTGCGCTGACACCCACAGGCTCTGCCACCAGGACACGCATCAGAACCTCGCACAGGCTGGACAAAGCCCAGTTCCTCTGCCCCATACACCACAGCATTCGCCACTCCCCACCCCACTCACATGCCTTGAGGTAGCACTGTCGCCAGTAAGTCCTTTCAGCGTTTCTGAGGCTTAATGCACCGCCCCACCCCCATCTGCACCTGCGGCAGCAACCCCTGGGCCCCTAGCAGCCCCCGTTTCCCTTGCTGGGAAACCGGATGAGAAGGGACTAACTAGTGTTAGTGTCTGGAGCAGAACACCTCCGGCTGCCCAAACTTGGCCTGGGGCCACCTCCCACCCTGGCTGGGACCTTCAGGGGGAAGGCCCAATCTGATACTCTCCTCCAGGCCCTCTGAGGTCCAGCCCAGCCCACAGCAGAAATCTGAGTGCCCCATGGATCGGACCAAGGAGGGAGCAGGTGCAGGTTACACAGCGCAGACCCTGGGAACCCAACCCCAGAGCACATGCCTGATCAGGATGGAAAATCCCACCCAAGGGTCACTGCACACGCCATGGAAACACTGGAAACATTCTAACCGCCCTGGGTGGCCCACAAGGGAAGTAGTGACAGGTCCCTGTTGGCCTCTGCCCCATCCCCACATGACGTGGGGTTCTGGCCAGTCACTGACCCCAGGAATCTAGACTCCGCTGGAGGCTGGTTCCCACCTCTCTCCCTTCACGGAAAGGGATTTTCAACCCGCCAACCCCCACCCCGGGATGCAGGGTTCCCAAACGCTGCTGCTGATTGTTTGGGAATGCCGCTGCCCCTCGGCCCCCCTCCCCACCCATCCAGGGGCCTGAGTTCTCAATCTGGGTTAATCAATAACCAGAGCCGTCAGGCCTCAGTGAAGCGGCAATGCATGGGCGCGTGAATGGAGGGTGGGGGCAGGCAGGGGTGGTGACCATTCCAACACGCCCCGCGCGGCCCCAGGCATTGCTGAACAGTCGGGATCTGGACCTTGGCGCCCAGGCCCTTGGTGTCATGGGACAGAGGAGCGAGGGAGACGGGACTCAGAGCAAACAGAGCCTCGCTCCAAAAAAGGGCGAGGACCCAAGACAGGTGCAGTGGTCAGGCTAAGCGGTCCTCCCCCGGCCCTCTCCAACTCCGGAGGGGCGGCAGGACCCCATCGCCTATTCCGAGTGGCCGGTGATAGGCCCCAGCCCCTAAGACACGCGGACGCAGGCGGTCGGGCGAAGGGGGCGGCAGCCGGTTCGGAGCCCCACTCCCCCGTGCCAGCGCGCGAGCTCCCCAGGGCTCACCTGGCCGCGGCCGGACAGCGAGAAGGTGGCGTGGCTGGCGAAGCGCGCGCTGCCCAGGCGGGGCGCGCGGTCCGGGACCCCGGGCGCGGGCGGGGGACTGGGCGTGCCGAGGGTGCCCGGGGTGCCGGGCGCCGGGGACATCCCGCTAGCCAAGCCCAGCGCCTCCACCTGGCGCGTCAGGCGCTCGAGCTGCGCCTGCAGCCGCTGGTTGTCCCGCTGCAGCTCAGCCACCGTGCGCGCCAGGGGGCCGGCCAGGCGCAGCGCCTCTGCCACCCGCCGCTCCACGCCGCGCTGCAGCCCCTGCATGTCCTCGTGCAGCGCGCGCACCGCGCCCTCCAGCGCCGCCTCGTAGCGGCCCAGCGCCTCGCGCACGGTGCGCGCCTCTTGCGCTTCGGGGTCCGGCTCCATCACCCAGCGGGGTGCGCGGGGCGAGAGAGGGCCGGGCGGGGAAACGATCCGAGCTCCGCAGCTCCGGGCCGCGACTGGCCGTGCGCGGCTGGCTTGGCCCGAGGGGCGGCCGAGGAGGCGGGCGCGGGGCGGGGCCTCGGGGGCGGGACCGGGGCCGACTCGGGAGCACCTCCCCCCGCCCTGGAGCCCCGCGAGACCGTGCGGACGGAGAGCTCGCCCAGCCTCTCCTCTCCCCGGCTCCGGACTGAGCTCTGCGGGAGGGGCGGCGGGCCCACCCAAAGAAGGCCCTGGCCCCCCGTGGACCTTGGAGAGCACACCCGGGGTGACGCGTTCTCTTGGGGCTCTCACCCTCAGGGCCCAGGTTCTGCCGGGGCGAGGCTCCGGCCCTGCTTGGGGGCACCTAGAGCAGAAGCTCCCAGCGCTGCAGCCCTGCCCGCGGGGCCCTCCCTGCGCAGCAGGCACGCGCTCATCTGTAGGACCTCCGCCTGCAAAATTGCACCTGTTCTAAGACCTCAGGGAGGAGACGGGTGGTGAGGTCCCCTCCCTGACTCTGCAACTATGCGCACTCCCCTCCCAGTCCTACTCTGTGTAGCAAGATCTTCGTGCCCTTCACACCAGTGGTCGGTGGAGGCTCCGGGCTCACCAAGGAGCCTCTGTTAGGGGGTCATGGAGAGGCTAAGGGCAGACAGAGAAAGAAGGGGGCGCCAGGGCTGAATCTCCAAGCCCGAATCTCCAAGCCCTGGAATGGGCGGCTTCGGGACTAATCGCCCCCTCCTCCAAGGAGAGTCTCAGTCACTGGCCTCTACCCACAGGCCAGGGGTCCTACCCTGATTCCTTCTCAATGCTCTTCATGCCTGAACCCAGATAGTTCCCCCTTCCAAACACACACGCCCAGCCGCCACCAGAAAAAGGAAGAAGGAAAACAGGAGTGCTTTAAGAGGATGCAATGATGGGCAAAGCTCGCTCTCCGTTTTCACTGTATCATAAAGCTGATTTCAAATCAAAATGGGAATGTATCCCATGTATCACCCTTTGTACAAAAAGCCTTTTTTTTTTTT